>NC_137113.1:10552393-10642393 GCF_949357685.1 Gobio gobio | reverse complement strand
TCCTCCATCTGCATAACCTTGAGGAGTGTGAGAAAGTCTGTTTTTCTTGGTAAATGTGTCTAAACGGGCTGCCCTTTCTCCCCTACACCTGTTCGGCTTAATATTAGCATATTTCTGTGAGGACAGAGTGTGCATGTGAAGAGGATTAGTGAGAGATGCTCATGACAGTCCTGCACTGCTGTGGAAACACTCCCTTGTGGTGTCCTGCTACTGCATGAGCTGGAAGCGGGAACAAATGTATTTTTTCACAGAAATACGAGCCCGATCACACGGAAATGCGTATACATAATAAGAGTGTGCAATGTTGTGGATTGCATATTGTACGCAGTTTTTCGCGTGCATATGATCTGCGCTTTATGCCGTATTATACGCACAAACGTCTCCCCCCCCACCCCCATTCTACCCAAGAGTGTGTCATATACACGGCATAAAGTGCGTATCATATGCACGCGAACTGCGTACCATATGCACACCAAAACTCATTTTGCCGTATACATTCCACGACATTTCACACTCGTACTATTGATACGCATTCTCATGTGATTGTGTTGGAAATACTGTGTATGGGCCGTGTTTGATCTGCAATTATAGAGACAGAGCGACACGCGTCATAATCTGAAGACCACGCCCACCGGGGGGGAAAACAATCAAACCGTCTCCATTAACTTTGTATTGCGTGAAGCGGCCTTTTCGTCATTTCGGACTTATAACAAAAAAACTGAACAATGTATAAAAGCTGATATGTGACAAGGTGTACAGCAAACAAGCTAAACAAAACCCAGAAGCAAAAACCCAGACGTTTTTATAAGCTGTTGACCCAAAAAACGAGCGTTTAAGTACAAAAAAGTGGATTCAGGCCATTGAGACAGAGCGCGCGGGTCATATTACACTGAGAACTACGACGACTGGAGGGAACGTAATCATTTACAGTAAATATAATATATAAAACGGACATTTGGATATTTGACTTAACAGTGACAAAATGTTTACGGCACACATAGACATATTGAGGCATACTGAGTGTCAGGATCCCAAAATATACCCATTCTTCCTGCTGAAGCTTCACTTCGTATTGCCTGTATCCACTTTTATCTTATTAAACGCTCATTTTTTTGGGTCGACAGCTTATAAAAACTTATTTCTGTGTTTTTTAGCTTGTTTGCTGTACACTTTGTCACATATCAGCTTTTAGACATTGTTCTGTTTTTTGTTATAAGTCCGAAATGACAATGAGGCAGCCTCCCGCATAGCTTTCCTGTAGCTCAAACAGTAGAGCATGGCGCTAGCAACGCCAAGGTCATGGGTTCGATTCCCAGGGAAAGTAAGAACTGACAAAATGTAAAATGTGTACCTTGAATGCAATGTAAGTCGCTTTGGATAAAAGCGTCTGCCAAATGCATAAATGTAATGTAAATGTAATGCAAAGTCAATGGAGAGCGTTGGATTGTTTTCCCCCCCGGTGTGGGCGTGGCCTAAATATTCTCTGTCTCTATAGGGAAAGTTTGGTGGAGTTTAGTTTATTGCTGCTAAGGGAGGGTCAACAAGTGTTTGTTTTTCACCTTGCACTCTAAGAAACTGTTTACACCTGGTATTAAGATGGGTTTTGGTCGATCGGATCACAAGTGGGCGACGCTAAATACAGGTGCGAACGGGGTTTAAATGTTTTGAGCTTGTCCACTTTCGACCACTTCTAGAGGTAGTTGAAAATGCATTCAGCTGGATTACTTAGTAGTGTAAACGCTCATGTGGTCAAATGCGTTCAAACAGCCACAAAAGACCGTCTTCGTTCCGCCTGCTGACTTAATGCGTAAACATCATGGGAAGTGCGCTAGCCATATGGGATTTAAACTTTGGCTTTAAGACACAAGTTTGGTTTGAAGATGAAAAACGTACCAAGCACAATGTTCTCTCACCATTCCTGATTTCTAACACACACTCACCACGTTCGGTGTGGTCTTGCGGCTGTCAGAGTAGAAACGAAAGCTGATGCTCTCCGTCTTTTTCTGTCGTCTCCAGGCGTGTTCATATGTAAATTGCGCAAGCTTATTTTGTCAATTAGTTCGAAAGATTAAAAAAAAACTCGAAGAAATCAAGACAGAAGTGGTTGAAAGTGGACAAAAGAGACAGATTAAAACACCTGGTATAAACAGGAATCTGTCTCCCTCGTCCACTTGTGATTCGATTGACCAAATTGCATCTTATTACTAGGTGTAAACAGGGCCAAAATCTTTGCATGGTAAAAAGAAAAACTTGATGTGCACCCCATAAGCCAACCCCAAAAAATACATATTAAAATATAGACAAACATATACTTCCATTCAAAAGTTTGGGATCTGTAAGATTTTATTTTTGGAAAGAAATTCATACTTTTATTCAGCAAGAAGGCAAACTGATCAAAAGTACAGACAAACATAATGTTATCAAATACATTCAGCTTTGGTGAACATAATAGACTTCTTTCAAAAACATGATAAAATATTACTAACCCCAAACTTACAATAGTGTATATATTTAAACACATATAGGGTTTGGCAAGCAACATACATTTCACCAGTGATATTTTTTGCAGGGCTTTTAAAATCATCTTTTTTCTCTCTCTGTCTGCTCTTGTTGACATCACAGCTCATGCACTAGCCTGGAGCAAGGAGTTCTTATATATTAGTCAAGGACTTGGGACTGTGCACATTCTCATGGTGCCAATCATCAGCCAATCAGAGTTGTCAATCAGGATGTTATTTACCTGCTGTTATACAGCAATCAGTCACATGACATTTATGGAGAAAAAAAAGCAACAGGAATGCTAACCGATTTCTCAGAAGACATTATAATTCCAGGTTCCTTTTAAAAGCCGAATGCCAGAGACTGAACTTCAATTCACATTGAAAATAACTTCACTTGAGTGGAGTGTTTGTACTGGCTGATGCAATAACATTAACAGTTCTGAGAAACGTTTCAGCCAACCCAACTACAGATTATGCTAGCATGCAAATTACCAGCTAACATTCTTTCCGTACCAGACTTTGATGTCCAGTTTGAGAGCAGACATCCCCATCGCCATTAGCATACATAAATATAATCCCTTAATATGTACACCAAGGGCCTTCAAATTATTCATCAATTATGATCTCCATTCCTTAAATGTTGCTATTATCGAAGTCGTTCTCTGCAGGGGAAAGGCCACACTTTTACTTTCTCTACAAGATTTCAAGTCATTAGAGTAGAGAGAACACTTTCCATATTCCTTTCCCGACTGATGTGAATGGTGAGGCATTTAATTAAATTTGCTGTACATAAAGTCATTAGTGAGCTTTTTGAAAAATGTTATGCTCAACTGAGTCTAATTATTACCCAGTGAAAGCTGGCTTCAAAGTTATTGTCTTTGATGATGATACACGGTCTCACATCGGCTGTTCCTTTGTGATCTTCAGGCGTCTTCTTCCTCAAATTCACCTTCTTTTTTGCCAGAGTTCAAAGAAAACTGGGATGTATTTTTAGCCTTTCCGATTAGGTGAAACCATAACCTTTCAGATCACTCCATTATTCTATGACCCAAGACGCTGAGAAAACTTTTCCTTCACATAACTTTGTATACTTCAACCGGTTCTCACTCCCAAGGTGTCAAATTCTGAAGCATGGTCAAGTGCCTTTCGCGTCACAGTGAAGATGCTAAAGGTACCCCAAGGCGTCACTATATAAAGGCGCAGGATACTCCATTGATTTCAATGAGAAACCTTTGGCGTCATACACAGATGTGAGAACGTTATCGTCATGATGAAATTATATTTTGGTTTATGATTTAACTATAATGACATTCTCAATTTAATCAGCCAGCATAATTTAATTCACATTTATTTTATTTACGCTATTTAGAGACGTTTGAACATGTAACCCGTGTATTATATGATATAAAACGTCTCGGTTACGGATGTAACCCTCGTTCCCTGAGGAGGGAACGGAGACGTAACGTTAGTGACTAACGAATGGGGGTTTCGCTTAGAAGCCTATCAACTTCGAGTTTAGAGAAAACGCCCAATGGCGTGCCAATGCCATGGGGCATGCGGAATTTGCATACGTAACTCCGCCTCACCGCGTGAGTACATAAGGAAGTACGTGGCAATATCGCATTATATTACCTGCTTGAGGAGCCAAGACTGAACTCCTGCGTTCCAGGTAGCACAGCTGATGTGGCAAAGGGACGTTACGTCTCCGTTCCCTCCTCAGGGAACGAGGGTTACATCCGTAACCGAGACGTTCCCTTTCGTTCAGTCACTACGACGTAACGTTAGTGACTAACGAATGGGGGTCCCAATAAAATCACGCCACTCAGCTGTCTTCCAGTGCCCTGCGTAAGTGTGAGTACCCTGTCGTAAGACTAGTACGGACGAAGGACTCCCACTTAACACAGGATTACCAAGGTACACTGGGAAGCATATCCCAGTGAGGGAATGCCAAGATACCTACCCGTGGGGAGGACTTAAGAGACACATATGACCCGATTAGGGGCTGCATATGGAGATCTCTAGGGTACCAGCCGAAGGTGGATTTTTAACCCTAGGGTTGGCGGGGGACACGCCAAGGGAAGAAACCCGGAGACGAGGGTCTGGGCTCGCTTAGAGGGCAGACACACAGGTATCGGCGTAGGCAGTGCTGGAGAAACTCAGGGCTCTCTGGGAGCTCACCTGAGGGAAAATATCGCACGTATCCAGTCCGAGGAGTGGAGTGGCGAGCAAGCGAAGACACCAAGCCCGGTCCATTACCGGCCCCTCGGGGGGGCGAGTACATAGTCGGACACTGGCTCCACTCGGAGATTGTAGAATCTGGCGAATGTGTTAGGTGTCGCCCAGCCTGCAGCTCTGCAGATGTCTGTTAGCGAAGCGCCATGCGCTAGAGCCCAAGAGGAGGCGACACTCCGGGTGGAGTGAGCCCGAACCCCAAGGGGACATGGTCGACCTTGCTGCTGGTAAGCCAAAACAATGGTGTCCACTAACCAGTGAGACAGCCTTTGCTTTGAGAGAGCACTTCCCTTCCGCTCTCCACCATAACAGACAAAGAGCTGGTCTGAGGTCCTGAACACTGCGTCATGTCTACATAGGCGCGGAGAGCGCGTACTGGACAGAGCAATGCCAAGGCTGGGTCTGCCTCCTCCAAAGGCAGCGCTTGCAGGTTCACTACCTTGTCTCTGAAGGGAGTGGTAGGAACCTTGGGCACATATCCAGGCCGGGGTCTCAGGGTCACGTGAGAGTTAGCCGGCCCGAATTCCAGGCACGCTTCGTCAACCGAAAATGCCTGCAGGTCCCCGACCCTCTTAAGAAAGGCCAATGCGGTCAGCAGAGCCGTCTTCATCGACAGGAACTTAATATCAACCGACCGCAAAGGCTCAAGGGGAGGCCTCTGCAGAGCACTCAGAACTACTGAGAGGTCCTAAGAGGGTACGAGAGGAGAGCGAGGGGGATTCAGTCTCCTGGCTCCCCTCAGGAACCTGATGATCAGGTCGTGCTGACTTACCTTTTTGTCCTCCAAGAGATCGTGGCAGATATAGTGGCCACATAAACTTTAAGGGTGGAGGGAGACAGCCTTCGCTCCAACCCCTCTTGGAGGAACTCAAGCACGGACTTGATCGGGCATTTCCAGGGGTCTTCTTGGCGGGAAGAGCACCAAGTGACGAAGAGGTTCCACTTCAACGCATAGGCATGCCGAGTGGACTCTGCCCTAGCGGAAGTGATGGTGGCGACCACTGTAGGTGGTAGGCCACTCAAACCTGCCGCGTCCCGTCTAGGAGCCACACGTGGAGGTTCCACAGGTCGGGACGCGGGTGCCATAGGGTGCCCCATCTCTGAGTAAGGAGGTCCGGTCTCAGAGGAATAGGCCAGTGAGGGGCTGTCGCAAGGAGTAAGAGTTCGGGGAACCAGGTCCGGCCGTGCCAGTACGGGGCGACCAAAGGACCTGCTCCTTGTCCTCCCTGATCTTGCACAGGAGTTGTGCGAGTAGGCTCACTGGGGGGAACGCATATTTGCGTAGGCCCCGCGGCCAGCTGTGCGCCAGTGCATCCGAGCCGAGCGTGCCCTCGGTCAGGGAATAAAACAGGCCGCAGTGGGAAGAGTCGTGGGAGGCAAACAGATCTACCTGAGCGTCGCCGAACTGTTCCCAAATCAGCTGGACCGTCTGGGGATGGAGTCTCCATTCTCCCGGGAGAGGCTGAAACCGCGAGAGCTTGTCGGCTGCGTGGTTCAGGACTCCTGGAATATGGACAGCACGAAGGGACCTCAGGCGCTTCTGACTCCATAGGACGAGATGGCGGGCGAGTTGAGACATACGGCGGGAGCGTAGACTGCCCTGGTGGTTGATGTACGCTACTACGGCCGTGTTGTCTGACCGGACAAGCACATGTTGACCCTTCAGCAACGCTCGGAAGCGGTGCAGGGCGAACCGTACTGCCAGCAACTCGAGGCAATTGACATGCAGGAGGCGCTGGGGTCCTGTCCAGGAGCCCGCGGCTGCTTGTCCATTGCACATGGCACCCCACCCCGTGGCAGAGGCATCCGTCGATACGACAACATGCCTGGAAACTCGTTCTAAGGGGACACCTGCCCGTAGAAAACTGAGGTTCGACCACGGGGTGAGCGTCTGTAGGCAGGGCCGAGTCACTTGGACCCGGAGCGTGCCAGACTGCCATGCCCATCTCGGGACTCGATCGCGAAGCCAATGGTGAAGCGGTCTCATATGTAGCAATCCGAGCGGCGTTACCGCGGCTGCAGAAGCCATATGCCCCAGGAGCCTCTGAAATAGTTTCAGTGGAACCGCACTCTTGCTCTCGATTTGACGGAGGCAAGTCAGCAGAGACTGCGCACGCTCGCTCGAAAGCTGCGCGTACATGGCGACCGAGTCGATGTCCATACCGAGAAAAGAGATCCTCTGCGCTGGGCAGAGTTTGCTCTTCTCCCAGTTGACCCGAAGGCCCAGACGGGCTAGGTGATGGAGCACCCGATCTCTGTGTCCGCAAACCTGCTCCCGCGAGTGGCCCAGTATGAGCCAGTCGTCGAGATAGTTCAGGATGCGAACCCCGTGCTGCCGAAGGGGCGCAAGGGCTGCCTCGGCAATCTTCGAAAAGACGCGAGGGGACAGAGATAGCCCGAATGGGAGGACCGCGTACTGATATGCCCTCCCCTCGAAAGCAAACCGTAGGAACGGTCTGTGTCGAGGAAGGATGGAGACATGAAAGTAGGCGTCCTTCAGGTCGATCGCTGCAAACCAATCGTGAGGACGAACGCATTCGAAAAGGCGTTTCGCAGTCAACATCTTGAACGGAAGCCGGTGAAGGGATCGGTTCAAGATGCGAAGGTCCAGGATTGGCCGTAACCCACCGGTTTTCTTGGGTACAATGAAGTAGGGGCTGTAGAACCCCGACTCCATCTCGGCTGGAGGGACAGGCTCGAACGCACCCTTCGCCAGCAGGGTGGCAATCTCCGCACGCATGACGGTCACGGTATAGCGGACTCCCCTGAAGCGGGGAGGAGCCTGCGCGAACTGAATCGCGTAGCCGCGCCTGACGGTCCATGCGACCCAGAGGGACAGCCCCGGAAGCTGAAGTCAGGCTTCCAGGAACTGCACCAACGGGGTCATACGGACGGTCGACGTACCCAGGGTGGGGCAGCGAGGCAGCGTTACCGGCCCGGACAGGGGAGGCTGTTGGGCGTCCCGGGGTCGGGGCACGGTTAACGGCTGCGTCCTGACAGAGGAGACCAGGGAAGGACGCACGTTCCACTGGGGTCTGCTCTGCCAGGGAGCTGGCGACAGAGAGGGATGCGAGTGGCGAGACCCGAGGGTGGCCTTCCACCGGGGGAAGAAGAGGCCCTGCTACCATCCCCTGGGAAGAACTGGAACCCATATCTGAGTTGTCCACCTCCAGCCTGGCGTTTAACCAGTCTGGGGAGCGGACTGGGTGACATCCTCAACCACCTCCACGGCGCGGCCCAGGTGAAGGCTGCTGCTGGGGCCGGGCGGGAAGAGGGAGGGCGCCCTCGGCGGCGAGCGGACTGAGGCGACTGAGCCGGCGGCTGGTGCAGCAGCTGGCCGCCGGGGCAGTACGTGTTACAGCCTCAGTCTGCTCTGGGGCAGCCGAGAACTGTTGGGCGCAGTTCCCAGCCGCGCCGCCGAAGAGGCCAGCCTGGGATATGGGTGAGTTGAGGGGGCGGGCCCACTCAACGTCCTCCACATCACCAGGTAAGGCCAGGTGTTCTCCCGGTCCACAGCTGTGGACATCGCCCGACCCAGGGAGCGTGTGGCCACCTTCACCGCCCGGGGGCGGGGTCAGTTGCGGCACGCAGCTCAATGAAGAGCCCTGGGTCGGCTCCACCCTTGTGCATGTGCAAAGGGGCGGCGGCCTGCCCGTAGCTCTGCGGGACCACGCCACCGAAGTAGACGAGCCCACAGGCTTTGGGAGGGTGCTTAGGACAGCCACACCACGCCACGTCAAAGCCCTCTGTGGACACCGTAGTGCGCAACAGAGAGTTTAACAGTGGGGGGGAGGGGGCCCCAGTGTACCCTAGGCCGCGGCCCCATCAAGGGCAGAGAAGGCGGAGGAGGCCACCAAAAGGTCGCGGGAAGCACGGGGACTTCTGGGACCGCGTGATCTCCTCATGCACCCCAGGAGCGAAAGGCATTGGGGGCGGGGCCCAACAGCTGTCGGGTGCCGTCCCCAAAAACCAATCGCGCAACCACGAGCACCCGCGACTGGGCGGAGTTCCACACCAGCGCGCAACTCGCGGCTGCCCGAGATAACATGGCTGTCAACTTTAGGTCAGATCAGGCAGCGCTGACACACCTGGAGGCGGAGCACAACCTAATCGTCATCCCCAAAGGACTCCAGCCCACCTTGGGATGCGGTGATCGACATCTCACTGCTATCCGGAGCGTGAACTGAACGAACGGGGCGTCAGAGACAGGCCGTAGATTCAATCCAACACTCGCGGGAGCGATGTATAAGAGGGGGGCGTGGCCCGAGGAATGAACGTCGGGGTTCTTAATACCACAGCACCGCCCTCAGGTCACCCTGGCCACCAGCCAAAGTACCATCTCACTCGGGGAAGGTAGATTGGAGTGTGGCAGAGGGGACTCTCTCTCCTCACGGAGATCATAGAGTCTCGACCGCGACATCGCGATGGTCACGCCCCCGCAATGGAAACGTGACACATCCGCAAACACTGCCCGAACGTGCTGAAGCCCAAACACGATCGAGCAGTGAATGCTTCCATAGACAGCAGCGGAAAATCGATCGCACCCGGAAGTGCACGGGCGAGCCGTCTTGAAAAAGACGTGCCACGCGCAAGCTCTTTTTGTGAGAGGAAAGCCTCGCAGTCGATGCCGAAGCGCCCAGGGAAACACACACCAGCTGTCAAACGGACCACTGCGCAGATCAGCAGGCAGGAGGTATGCGATCACTGGAACGCGCCGTTACACCAACACCGACTGGAAGCTGCTCGTCTCGAAGAAGCTGACAGAGTCTCAGAAGGCTGTAGGAGTGAAGAGGTAGGTTCTCTTGGCTCCGAAAGCAGAACATAATGCGATATTGCCACGTACTTCCTTATATACTCACGCGGTGAGGCGGAGTTACGTATGCAAATTCCGCATGCCCCATGTCATTGGCACGCCATTGGGCGTTTTCTCTAAACTCGAAGTTGATAGGCTTCTAAGCGAAACTCCCATTCGTTAGTCACTAACGTTACGTCGTAGTGACTGAACGAAAGGGAACACAGGATATAACAGGCAGATACGACTGCAGGCACAATTTATTCAAAGTACAAATATTCCAAGTGTTGCGAGGGCAATTGATTGATTTGTGTGAAGAAAATCCCCAAAAGCGATCAGTGTCTCAATCCGCCGAAGATCATGCACACATTAAAATTTCAAGAATTGTCGCCCAAAGAAACTTTACGTCAGATTTCATAGTGAAATTGCATTGGCTCTCGTATGTCTCGTGACCAATTGCGTCATTACGTAAGCTTTGATTGTAAAATGTCATTGGCTCTTATGTGTCTCGTGACTGATTGTGTCATGCTAAAGAGACTTGGAATGCAACATGAGTTAATACTTTTATACTGTTTTTGGTCAGTTTTTGCAATAAATACCTGTGACTGTACTTTTATTTACCTGTTACGTGTTTTATACTGTTTAGAAGTGGGTAGGTTTAGGGTAGAAGTTGTGTTAGTTGATCTGAGGCATTGGGCAAACAACTTAAATCAATAGAGCACTCTGCGCGTCGATATAGAGACGCCTAGGGGTACTTTTAGCGTCTTCATTGTGACGCGGAAGGCACTTGACCATGCTTCAGATTTTGACGCCTTGGGAGTGAGAATGGGTTGTACACTTCCAATCAACTTTTTGGTTGATCACTTAATTGACTACAAATCCTGTCGATATGTATGCATTGATCGGTAAACATGATTTTTTAATTGTGAATTGTTTGTTTTGGTTACAATCAGTTAAAAATATTGAACAATAGCATGTGAGCTTTAATATAGACTTAATGAATCATTGCAAATCAAATCAAACTGAATTGTTCTGAAATTGAAAACAAAATCACTTTTGAGTATGAATCATGAATCAAATCTATTTGCTCCCCGAAGATGTACACCCCTAAAAAAATCTATATATTTGCTGATGTTGAATATCAAATCTGACACCAAACACCATCTTCAGAACACAATCTTTTATATTTTCAGGACAAATTGTAAATGTTACTTTGAGCTATTGGAACAAAGAAATGATTCATGCCTGGGGCGAACTTCCATTTATAATAGTAAAGTGGAATATATTACTCTCACAAATACAAATTACCTTGTGCAATGAATACAAACAATCGAATCTATAAGAATTGTGCAATTACTTTCTTACTTCAGAAAGATTCACGTGACAGGGAATCTTAGAAAAAATTTCAAGAGGCAGTCGGTTAATCCTTCGCCCTTCTTCCTTCCTTAATTGGTGAGAGTGACAGACCTCTGACAGAAAGGGCCAAGATTTCAGCAAGCGCAGTCGGTAGGTGGAATACACCGAACAAAATCGCTGTTTCAAGTCAGCTAGTGCATGGGACACAGCCTTTTTTCCCTTGCAGTCATTATTTTCTCCAGTGTCTAGAATCTGTTTTGCTGAACCCTCAAAGGTTAAACCCTGTTTCCTGAATCAAACACCATTGATCCTCAATGCCTAGCTGCCTCCCATCCACTCAGCTCGACTCAGCAGAATCACAAGCTTTAAATGCTTCAAAGCCAAGCCCATTAAAACACAATAACTCGTTAAATGAAAGAGGTGTTTCCACTGTTTTGGGATGCAATTTAGCATAATAAATCACTGATGAAAATCCCTGTTTGCAATGTAAGGATTAGGCAGAGCACATTCTTTAAAGTATCTAATGAAGCCATAGCTCAGCTGAAAGAACCATCTCTTTCCTAAAATGACGGTTTCTAAGTCTTCCTTTGGGAAAGAGACAAGTGAACCTAGACTGTAAAGGATCCATCAGCAGGCCTTCAGCTAAAAAGAAACAGCAGCAACACATAAGAGAATAGCAATCATTGCACAGGGACTCATGTGTCTTAAAGAAGAAGAAACATCCCAGCAAACAATTTTGCATTTAAAAGATGTCTAATAGCTGTCCAAACACAGCCCTGATGCAAAATTTAGTCTGTCAGTGAAATTTTAATAGACGTCTTACCATAGCCCAAGAAAAGACTAGTCATCTAGAACATGAACATGTCAAAAGAAATGAAACCAAATACCTTGTAATCACTGTTGACTCTGATTACATGATGGAATATCATACCATATCTCGCAAGTTACTGTGGCTAGCTGTGGGTTACCCATAGCCAGACTATTTTGGGTCTATCTATTTAACCGAGGTGGTGAAATGGCGGCTATTGCTTGCTGGGACTGCAGTTCCATGTGGAGTCATTTAGACGGACATGCTGATACTGAATATTCAGATTGTTCAGATTGGCTGACTGATATCGAAGCATAGAAATGAATAGAAATGTAATGTACTTTATAGGTAATACAATCTATTGCTACGAATGGGTCAAGTCACATTTCATCATATAGTAAGATAAAGAACTGAATCTGATTAAGTAAATCCGGGTGCACACTGTGCGATTTATAATAGTCCTTCACGATTGTTACTTGTCAGACTGTACGAACATGATCCCCTCTGTAAGCCATGTCACACTGTAAGATCTCAGTTGTCATTAAAGTGTGTACGATAGTCAACGCACGCAAGAAAACTTGTCCGGAGTTTTATATCATCAATCAATGACGTGTTCGATGACAGTGAGCTGCATTACACGCAGGATTGAAATAGTGGCTAGAAAGAAATCTCAAGCGCTCATTTTGGTCATAGTTTGTCTTGAAAAACGAAGATAATTTGACGGTCGCCGTAGAAGTCACACTGCAGGATTGTGCGCCAAATCTTCTGACACTGCCAGAATTTCACCTGAAGTCAAATTTGATCGCAGCGGTCATTAATTGGCTGTTGGTGAACATGTCAAACTAATGATCAAAGACTTCAGATTTTAGCCTAGGATCAGAGGAATCTTTTAGGATTTGCAAAATTTGTCTCAGGTGGCCAAATAGTGGCCAAAATCGCACAGCGTGCACCCGGCTTAAACTAGTATTTTCACTTGAAATTGTACCTAAAGCTGCTTTAAGACTAATTTTTAAAACCACAAGCTGTTCATAATTTTTTCACAAAAAGTAGATCAACTATAAGCTATATAACCTTTAAAATGTGATGATAGATAGATAGATAGATAGATAGATAGATAGATAGATAGATAGATAGATAGATAGATAGATAGATAGATAGATAGATAGATAGATAGATAGATAGATAGATAGATAGATAGATCGTTTTCAAAAGAACTTTAAACTGTACATTTCAAATTGCAATAAACAGAATCACAACTTTGTTCAATCACAACGAGTAATTCAATTATCCCAGCAGTTTGTCAGGAATGGTGTAAATACTGAAGTTTGGCGCTGTAGGTGGCTTGGCAGCGGGCCAGCTATTGATCATGAATCCGGTACCAACAGAGGGAAAACTGCTGACAGCTCATGAATTCACCAAGGACATGGGTGTCCATTATTTAATCATCATTTCCTGGGTAAAGGGATCAGTTTTCCTTCTTCTAACTTCCTCTCAATAGAAGCTGCCACTCCAGAACCAAAGAGTAATTTGCAACTGTTCCCCTCTCCTCATTTCTGCCTTGTTGCTCTTCTTGACGTTAAAAGTGAGCCAATTCCCCTGTTTCCACCATACGAAGGTTGAAGTATTTCAGCATGAGAAACGACACAAATAATAGGATTTAACAGCACAAGAGAAAGTAAAGAACTGAAAAATTTGCCCAGCATATTTTCAGTGAGTATGTGAATTCATTTTTTAAGAAGGTCAGAAACTGTAACATTATAATTCAATGTGTGAGGTAATACATAAGCCCACATGAATATATACTTGTATACATATAGACTTTATTCATAACTAAGTTGAGAACAATTGTTGCAAAACTTACTGATATTTTTATAACCTTAGGTGAATGTATGCTTAAAATGTATAAAGAAATGTGCAGTTACAGATAATTGCACACTCATTTCAACCTTCTTTTGGATGAAAAGAAGTTCAATTGTTCTTTAATATCTGATTGAATATTAGCCATATTTTGTCATTCTAATAACATCATGGGAAATAATTGCTTTTCAAATCACAAAAGGGCTATAAGACATGCATCATAAATTTTGAAGCATATCAGCTCTTTTGTGCTTCTTGCTGTTCAATGAAGGAAAAAAAAAACTAAAGAAAGTGAAAAAGAGGAAATCATCTGATTGTCTTGGCAGAGGCACTCATGCAGGGAAACATCTCCCAGAATGCCATAGTTCCTGCTCTTACTGTGAAGAGGCCCAAAAGGATAAATGCACAGAAAGAGAAATCAAGATAAATAAAAACTTTATTGATCCACTGACCTGTCACACTTCAGATGAAAAAAAGTTAATTTTTAGAACTGTACTCACAGTTTTCATTTATATTATTAGCAGTATTAATTCAAAGCTCTGCTGGGAAAATAAATTAATCATTTAAGAGCAGATTTTATTTGAATTTAAAAATAAAGGAGGAGTAAGACTTCCACTATTTTAGAAGGAGAATATGACGAGATACCAAGGGAGCATGACCAGATATGTATGGCATGACCACACACTGTAAAAAATGTAAGGCCTCTCCAATTCAAAATTTTCTAGTGACCGATCACATCTAAATTTTTCAATTGGCCTAATTTAATTTCTGTGAATTTAATTTTATCCATTGTGGCAACAGTCTGTTAACATGGGCTCAATTAGAAATAATATGTTGAGCCAATGGAAAAATGTAATTTACCAACACTGTAAAAAATGTCAGGCCTCTCCAATTTAAACATTTCTAGTGACTGATCACATCTAAATTTTTCAATTTGGCCAACTAAAAAATGTAGATGTGATCGGTCACTAGAAAATTTTGAATTGGAAAAATGTTTTACAGAGAAACTGAGGTTGGTCCAATTTAATGTTTTAAATTGTAGTGACAATTGTTTATTTCTCACTCTCCCAAAAGACAAAAAAATGACTAAAACATAAATATATTAAGCAAAATGAACATAGACAACAGGGTTGACATTTTATCACATTACTTTATTAACAAGTCAATTCCAACACAGGATATTTGGTGAAAATACCTTATTTTCAATAAGGAAAAGTCTTCTGCATAACAGGATGTCTTAATGTGATGAAGAAAACGCGGCACTGCATATAGGGTAAAAACCTGAAAATAAAAATAAAAACTAACATTAATGGCAAAGTTTCCCTGCATCACATCTGGCAAATGAAAAAACAGAAGTTCTTATAATGAGGATGAGACGAATGAATGGACGAATAAGAAAATCACGAGCTTGACGTGTTTGATATTAAAAGGTAATAACTTAAGCCCTGAAAGAGGCCGACGCCAAACGCAATCACCGTGTTCAATGGTCGCATGCCGCATATATCACACAAATGACTTTTTGACAAATGAATGTACTTATTACCTATTATTTTAGACATATAAGACATGAGGAAAATACAACTATTGGCTACCATTAGACAATTAACGTTAAACGAAAACACACTCATGAAACCAATGAATACATGAACTCGTGATTCTACAAAATGTCCTTTAAAATTCATTCCGGGTCATGAAGCAAAACTCTGGAGAATAATGTCAGTGCTCAATACTCACCAACGTCTTGTGACGATGAATATCTCTATTCTCTTGGGTATGTTTGTCTCGGTCTTCAGTTCAGCACCGGCTGGTTTGGCTCTGCAGTCCGGTCGCGCTCCCGCTCCCGCTCCCCGCATTTGAAATCTCTACACGAACGGTTTTCCTCCAGCGCATTTTTCACTTCGACTTCATAGATTGACTGAGCACAATTAAATCTGCTCTGTGAATATACAATTTTAATTTTGAGTGAAGACCTTAAGCTATGATTAGTACACTGTAAAAAAAGATTCAGGTCTCCAATTGAAAATTTTCTAGTGAGCGATCACATCTAAATTTTTCAGTTAGCCAAATTGAATTTCTGTGAATTGAAAATTGAAAATCAACTGAAAATTATAGATGTGATCTCTCACTAGAAAATTTTCAATTGGAGACCTATTTTTTTTTACAGTGTACAATGCATCTTTTTGCATGGGGATAATTATTTGGAAGTAATTTATTGGGCCAATATGTAATGATACATTTTCCCCCAACATTTTTTTTTACAGTGCAGTATTGGTACACTATGTACTGTATCATGAGTTATTTTTTATGGAAATTATATAATAATAGCTTTATTGGTAGTCAGTTTAATATTTTACAAATTGAAGGCATGCATCTAATTTGACTTTTTTGAAAATTGGAACTGAATGCAAAGAAAAAGATTGGATCAGAAAGATGACCGTGGACAATGGAGGTAACTCTTGGAGATAAACTAAGGAGAATGGGACTCATGAGAACTCGCTAGAGATACAGGTAAGTAGCATGTGTTGCATGAACGAGGCCTGAAAAAGAACTGAGGTGAGGAGTGTGCTTAAATAGAAGTGCTGATGAAGGTGCAGAAGTGACAGGTGACTATGTGACTGTAACAATATCACACAGTTCTGAAAAAAGAAGTCAGAAGTGTATGATATAAAGTCAGAATTGTGACTTTATAACATGCAATTGCGACTTTGTTTCACGCAATTCTGACTTTATAACTCGCAATTGCAACTATATCACGCAATTCTGAATGAAAACTCGCAATTGCGATAAAAATGCAGAAATTGTGAGATAAAAAGTCGCACTTACCTTATTTATTTTTTTATTCTGTGGCAGAAACAAGCTTCCATAGGATTGTGTGTCCAAAAAAAAGAGAAAGAGAAAGAAGTGATGACAACACAAATACACATATTGCTGACTTAAGGCCACACCAAGGACAATAACTAGAAATTGCGATAAAGATATAGTTCTAAATATCTTTCTAAATATAAAACAATAGGGTGAACGTGATTTCACCAAGTACATAATGTTCTTGGAACTACATTTTTGTTGATCTCGGGACAACATTCCGATCAACCAATCAGATTTGAGGGACACGTTTACAGTTTATGCCTTACAGTTTAGGCTTACAGCCAGGTATAAGGATGAAAATCAACAAAGACTTTAGCTTTCCTGTTTCAACCCCCTCCAAAACCCAAGGCGCTGATCAAGGCCTGTAGGCCAATATGTGTGTACATCGGGAGACTGCTAATTGTAACACTAAGGCCTGGGACTCACTAGGCGATTTTAAAATCTTAATCTTAACTGTGTAAGACCACAGACATGAGGGCAGTTTCAACCAATATTTAGCATTATAATCCTCTGAATACACACTAGAAGAGTCGTCCAGACCGCGAGACTACACACTTGTCAATTGTGGTAACATTTCCACAGTGAGACGATATCTAACGGAGACCCGTGAGATCAAACGTGACTTGAGAAGAAAAACAAATGGAGGACAATCGACGACTTCAGCTGGTTCTCCTGGCCTAAAACGTCACTGGCGTCAAACCTGAAGTGACACTTCTATCACCATATTTGATTTGAACCCTTTCAAACGTTTACAATACTGTTGCTGCGTGAGTTTTTTAAGGGAACTGTTATTTTAGAACATATCACCTTATTAATTATTATAAACCTTGATCATGTTAGTTGATGGGCGATGGGCATCGCCTTGTTAGTTTGCACCACAATTCAGAGAATCATATCTGTTGGATTTACAACAGATAATTTCATCCACTTCTCCCAATAATCATGAAAGTAAGTAGCTGATGAAGTGGGAGAAGAATAGGCTACATTTTATAGTTTCCTTTAATAAAACATGTCGTCAATATATATACTGTATATAGTGTGTATGATGCACTGAATGTTCTAATCACACCAGTGTGATTGTAAGCGGCAAAGTTTTAAAATAACATTCAGTCCATTCAAAAAAAAATTATAGCTTTATTGTATTATTATTTTATTTACTTTTAAAATACGTTTCTTATGCTCACCAAGGCTGCATTCATTTGATCAAAAAACAAAAAGAATATTGGCATTCTCACTATTAACTAAACTCCCAATTATTGCTTATTCATAGTTAGTAAGGTGTTACGTTTAGGTATTTGTTAGGATTAAGGGATGTAGAATATGTCCATGCTTAATATGTGCTTTATAAGTACTAATAAACAGCCAATATCATATTAATATGCATCCTTTTAAGCTACTAGTTAATTGTACCCTGAACTAAAAAGCTGAATTTTCTGCATCATTACTCCAGTCTTCAGTGTCACATGATCCTTCAGAATTTGTTTAAAGGTAGGGCTGAATAAAGGCTCTAAAGACTCCTTTTGTGTTTCACAGGGGAAAAAAAGAAAAAGAAAAGGACACAGGTTGGGAATGAAAATAGGAATACATCCTTGAATATAAGGTTACATCCTTGATGTAAATAAAGTCAGATGTTTCATTTTTGGGTTACACAATTCCTTTAAATCCATACAGGTTAGAAGTGACATGTCTTCCTTCAACAAAAGATTGTATTATATTAAAAACACTCCTTTTGTACATATTACATGTCGCTTACACCTTTCCCCTCACATAAACCATATAAAAAACACGTTAGATGTTTTGCTTTCATTCCCAGAGAGGGCGGCTGTCTCATCAAAAGCTGATAATGACAGCAGTCCGCTGCTGCCGGAGCAATGAGTGTTTGTATGAACAGTCATCCCTCTGATGTTTTTGACACACACACACACACACACACACACACACACACACATACACGTACCCGAGTCCATAAATCTGTGGGTTTGATTTCCCTTGGTGCTTAAAGAGTATAAAAAACTAAAGAAACAAAACTAATGGAAAATATCCTGGTGGATGTGTCTGTGAACTCTGCATATATTTGGAGATAATCCAGCTTTGTGTTCTGCTGTAAAGCGGCGCTCTCCTCCAGTGTCACAGCGACTTATCATTGCTATAACAATTATAACAACATTAGGCACAGAGAAAGCACACCAAGACACCGCTCTCACCGTATAAACAAAGCTGATGTAGCTTTGATCCACCATTGACTTGTGATTTAGCATCGGCTAGATGTCAGGCTGTTAAAATATGAGCCAGGCTGCAGAGATTTAGAAACGCTATGAGAGGATACTGGGTAATTAAAAAGGATAAAAAAGTAATTTCTTGAAATACATTTAAATCCATTCTCTTGACCCAACAGGAACATTTAATTGCTCAGAGGTTGCTCACGGAACTTGGAGATTTATTAACACTGATTTGTTCTCCTAAAATTCTTAAACACAGACAATTTTGTATACAGTATACTGTGCACAGTATAGTCCAGAATTTAGTTTTTGAAGAATTTTGGAAGAGTTTATATTGAAATCTCTGACTTTTGATTGCAGGTTATGGAATTATGCCAACCTGCACAGACATGATATGAAAAGCAATGAAATTAAACATTTTTGACCTAACAAGGGAGAAACATCTAAAATGTATTTATTTTTTAAAAAGAAACATCTGAAATTGAGAAGCATTCAGCAAAAGTTTCCCTATACTTAAATGTAATCTTATTATTGCCTTTAAGAAAATAGATATTTAAAATAAAACCTACAACTCTCCTTTGGCTATCTTATTTCAGAGACATTGTCTTACTAGAAGGTACCACTGCCAAGCTCAACGGCACAAAAGAAAAAACTATTCAGAGTTGGACAAATATTGCAAAGTTGTTATTAGTCAAGCTGAAATGTTGTCCTTTCTCTTTTTCTTTTATATACAGTATGTGCATACGTATGTTTATGTATAATTTCTTATTCTTATTTATTTAGTTTAATTTATTTATTCATATTATTATTATTATTATTATTTTATAAAAATTTCACTGTGGACATTTCTCATGGCATCTGTCTGTATATAGTTCATGGGAAATTTCCCATGTTCCTGGTATGTGAATACATTTAAATAAAACATTTTGATCACAAAAAAGATATTTAAAATAAAAATAAAAAAGTCTTCACGTACATTTGTTTTTCTGTCCATACAATGAAAGTCAGTAGGGTCCAATCTTGTTTTTTCCACCCAAAAAGTTGTTACATTTTATCCAAACAAATTTGACTGCCATGAAGCCATAAAGTATACTTTTATTTTCGTCAATGGGAGGGTCTGCGGAAACACGCGGTCAAAAAAATTGGACTGCACACGGACGCCGCACACACAAGAGGTAAATGTTAAGACAGAAGTGTCCACTAGGTGCCAATACACATAGTTGTGATGCTTCTTCAACTAACTGTGCATTAGTTGAAGAAGAGTGCGTAAAGAGTGATACAAAACAGTAAACAAAGCATATCCTTCTGCATGGCTGCATCCAATATTGCATACTTCCTTACTATTTAGTTAGCGAAAAACAGTATGTGACAAAATAAGTATGTCCGAATTCACAGTACTCATAAAAGTGTAGACAAAAAGCATCTGGATGACTAGTCTCGCGTAGCCAGAAGGTCTGGACTTTTTTGCAGTTCTCATTGGCCAAGGACTGCCTGAGTGGACATTTGACTGACATGTGGCACAACCAATCACAGTTCGTTTTGTTCCACGTCATGTTTAGGGACGTGAAAATGTAAGTTTACAGCAAGAATGGAGCCACGACCTTCACATACTTTTGAAAATCCAGCATTTAGTTGATCCTGGTAAACGCTCATTATCACAGTTGTACACACGACAGCGTTCTTCTTCAAAGAGAGTGTTTGGCATCACGGCATTTGTTTCCAGGAGGATCGTTAAAGAATACGACACATACGTCTTGCGGACATCCTGTAGAATTCAACCAATCAGATGACGACTTTGAAACTCCTGAAGTTTTTCCAGTTAAGTGTGCCATATGCATCAGACGTTCAGCCAACGGTCCGTGTGAGTGACGTCTGAGGCTGAGACTACCGGATGACTGACAACTTCTGACAACATTTTAAGTGGGCATACGGTGGACACCTTACTATCCCATGAGGCCAAGGGAGAGGACTTGTGAATGGCGGTGACGCGACACCACTGACATTGGTGGGTCACGTGATAATGACAACAGGGCAAATGTAGTAGGTCCGGTTTACTTACTACCAGGGCTCTGAACCGATCAAGGAACGAAAACAAAAACCGGAAACGAACGAATTTTTAAGAGGAACAAAAACGAAAAAAGAAATCAAAATCAATTTGAATCATTCTGAACAGAAACGTTAATTTGAAATGACCATTAACCAGTGATGGGAATAACGGCGTTACAGATAAACGGCGTTACTAACGGAATTATTTTTTTCAGTAACGAGTAATCAAACGAATTACTGTTTCTCCCGTTACAACGCCGTTAGCGTTACTGAGAAAAAAAATGCGGCGTTAGTCGCGTTACTATAATTGAGCTCACTGAAGCGCTTTTCATCCGAGGCTCTCTGTCAGTCAGACTTGCAACGTGTGTGTGTGTGTGTGTGTGCATGTGCGCGCGCACCAGCCATGCGTGTTGGGGGTGGGTGCGGTGGTGCACATAACTGATGATGATTGGTGGGTGGGAGACAAGGTTGAAGTTGATAGGTTGAGTTCACACCTATTTTTTTTCACGTCTATGGTTCACAGACACACACACACACACACACCTATGACGCACACGCATATGCACATTCAGCGATGGTCCAACGACTTCAAAGGTAGCTTTCGCAAATTGGAAGTATAATCGCTACTTTTCCCTCGTTGAGGTGAAAGGTAAGAATATTTATGTAACGTTCAACTTATGGCCAGGAAGAAAGAGTCTCTCCACGCCGGTGGCAAGTGATTCTGAAGCGCCTCACATCATCATATGCCACAAAATTAGTGGCTAAAAACCCAGGTGATAACGTGAGCTCCACTACCAAAGGAAAGTATAGTACTGATAATATTTACACAATATTTACACTACAGTAGGCCTACTGATAATATTTACAATAATGCATTGAATTTGATAGGTGTCTCTCACATTGTCCCACAGCAACATTACAATAATGCACATTAATGTACAATGTTTTATAATAATAATTTATTCTATTTAGTGTCCAATTCATTCATTTAACATATCTAATATTAGGGGCATCCAAGTTATTTGACATATTTGAACATTTGAAAAAAAAAAAAAAAAGTAACGCAGTAATTACTTTCCCTGGTAATTAGTTACTTTTATAATGATGTAACTCAGTTACTAACTCAGTTACTATTTGTAAGAAGTAACTAGTAACTATAACTAATTACTTTTTTAAAGTAACGTGCCCAACACTGCCATTAACCGGTTAATAACGTTATTTTATCGTTCTCTTTAATATTTTAATTTGGCAGTGACCAATAATGAATATAGTAGCTACAGCATGTGACGTTGACGGATCAAGCGTGAGTGAAATGTCATCTAATCTACCGGTAATGCAAGTCAGTGTAGAGCACGCATTTACATGCCTCAAGTAGACATTTCTTTCCCCGCTGAGGTCTACAATGAAAGCGCAGGTATTGGAGGACATTCTTTTCATATGTTTAAATAAGTAGTATGGACTTTAAGCTCAAATAGTCTGATTTAGGCTAGTTTGGGGATTTTGTTAAGCCTATCTTTTTAAGGCTACTAGCATCTATCAAACATTTTTCCTATAGTCTTTCAGATTGCCAATACAGCTCAATGTTTTCTATATAGACGGTTGCTTCGTATTAAATGGTATGTTATATTGCATTAAATGATCAAGCTTTATTAGCTGACTGAATTTGATTATGTGATGCAAGGACGTGTTGCGCAGTGTTTGCTTTGAAATTAGCAGTTGACAGTGCATTAAAAGAGCAATGGTAATCCAGTTTATTTATTCTTTATTCATGCAATTTTTAAAACAAGTCATGTTGAAAAAAAAGTTATGTACAAAGAATGCTATCACTCTTCTGAAAATAATTAGGCATTAGAGGGCCACTTTCCGCTCCATTAAAACAGGTCAATATTTGTCCCGCTGTTTATGCTTTGTAATTAATGCATGTATTTCTGTTGTGGTTTTAAAAATGTTATGAAATATATATTCAAGTTTAATTATCATGCATTATATTATTATTGAGTGAAAATAAGTCTTTATTTATACATATTTGTTTAAAGTATAGGCTAAATTAAAATAACGTTATTAACCGTTATTTTTTCAAATTAAACCGTTTTCGGAACAGTAATGTTTAATGAGGAACGCAAAAACGGAAACGTTAAAATATCGATTCTGCTCGGAGTGAACCGATTGATATTTTTTTCCGTTTTTAAGCCCTGCTTACTACACACATTCATACAGAACATACTTTTATAGTGGTCGTGAAGTAATTACTTAAAATACTTACTTAAAATGAGTACCTACTCAAGAAAGTATGCGATTTTGGATAGGGATGGGCAAATGAAGCACAGAGGCCTTCCCCTGATTGTTCAGGTGTCGAAAACAGCGCCACCTGGTGTTTAGTAAAAAAGAAAGCAGCCAAAACCATGTGAGAAGCTTTGTTGGACAAAGCAGACACCACACATTCTATAGATAGTTTCATGTTATGTGCACAAATAAAAGCCTAATTTAGCTATTAAACCATTGCATTTAATGCCAGTATGAATATCAATATGATGTAATAGAAGAATAATGTACACACAAATTCCATATGGCAAATAGTTTAATACTTCATACCTGACTGGATATTTAAAAAATGTAATTGAAGTCTGAATGAAAACTAACTCGTAAAGAAAGATGTGGGGATTTGAACATTACGACACGCAAAATAAATTATGCACGTGATTGGACAGAAAGTGAGGCTTCGTTTGTCATTTGTCACGTGATTTCTTCGTCAACAACACAAGCCTCAAATCGAGGCTTCATCTGGCATGCCTATTTATGCCCTGACCCAAATTGCACACTTCATGTGCACTTTCGGTCTTGTGGACTTTAAGTCCACGAGACCGCAGGGTGTCCCATTGGTCATTTTAGGTCTCAGAAGGGTACTCGCAAGCGCCCCCTTTGAGGTCAATATGTGCCCTCGATGCGCACTTCTGCAGAGCCCGCACTGGTGCGGGTTACGCAGCGGACTTCTTCCCGGCAGTCAAAGCGGCATTACGTTGTGAAAGTGCGGACTCAGAGGAAGACCGTGATGGTTTAGGGTGCCATTTGGGACAGGGCCATAGGCTCAACACAAGGCTTCTTCTTCTATCAATTCAAGCAAATGTCCTGTCAATGACACGACTCATTGCTGCCCTCTGACATCTGGTAGAGTATAAAAAAGCTACTGCATGTGTTGAACATGTCCATCCGTACTCATCTATGGTTGAGAATACTTTAAAGCTGTGCGGACAATGAAGTATACCGGGGGCTTAATAAGCATAACCAAAACAAATCGTTGTCATGAACCCGCTAATAAGGGAAAAAAATATATATATACGTTGTTATAGCTGCCTCACACAGCAATCATCATAAACTTCTTTTAAAAGTTTACTTTTCTTATAATGCATGTTTGGTCCACATTGCACTTTACACAAACAAAATTAATATTCATTCTGGACACATCTGCCAAAACAAGCATTCATCTGCACTATGACGTGACGATGCTTCTAGCTGTATTGACACCAAGGCACTATAAAAATGAATTGCTTGGCAAAAGCCACATCAATTTACTGACCCAATTTTCAGGAGACATGAAGGCCGAAATCGGCTTATTTTGTCGCCTAAATGACTTGCGGGATCATAACCGTTCAAAATAAGCTACCTCATGTTCTGGAGAGATTAAAAGTCTGGTAATAAGTCATGCGATTCATTAGGTCAAATATAACTGACTGAAAGGGATCACTCACGCCTGAGCCTGAATATCCATGAAAGATGAGATCATTAAAATAAGTTTATTAAAAAATGTGTCTATGCATCTAACAATGTATCCATCCATTTATCTATCTGTCACATATTCCCTGTGTGTTTGTGGACTTTTACGTTATTTCCTGTTGTGTGTTTTGTTTTGTAGTTCTTTGTAGTTTTTCATGCTGATTTAGTTCTCCAGGTGTTTCTAATCTGTCACGCCCCCTTGTTTAGCTAGTCTTCCTTGTGTATTTAAAGCGCTTGTGTTCCACCCGTGTGTGATCAGTCGTTCTGTAACGCAGAGTGTGGAATAAGCAGGCAGGGAAGCAAATCTAAGTGCAGGACAAAACTAGAAAAGAAACAAGGAACTCATAAACCACATCAATACATATGTACAACGACTGATAACACACGGGTGGAACACAAGCACTATAAATAGACAAGGAAGACTAGCTAAACAAGGGGCCGTGACAGATAGGAAAAACCTGGAGAACTAAATCAGCATGAAAAACTACAAAGAACTACAAAGCAAAACACACGACAGGAAATAATGTAAACCTCCACAAACACACAGGGAATATGTGACTCTATCATTTAAATAATTGAATATATATTATATTTATATTATTTAGAGACAGCTGATATTATATACTCTTTAAAATAATGCGAATTATGTTATGTCCAATCTATATCACATTTATCTAACAAATTACCTGTTAACGTTGAACATAAATTCCACTAAACAAGAATAAATAACTGCGATGTATCACCATTAAACACAAACGAATCACATAAGTAAACATATTAACACTGACAAATGTCTCTGGAAGGACAGTTCCCTGGCCAAGCTTTCCCAGAGCATATAAAACAGGATTACAGTATCCAGACAGTTCGAATCAATGTGACCTCTGTATGAATACCATCAGTGAGAAGAGAGTTAAGCAGAGAGAGAGAGGATAGAGGGTTGTCTGTTGAGCTTACCGCACGTGATAATATCCCACAAGTGTCCAGCCTGTGAATGAAAGCTCAGGGTGCAAGCGAGAAAGACTCATGTTGGACACAAAGCTGTGCTGATCACCCAGAATCCCTTTCTCTGCACAAACCTTCTGCTATGGCCCCTGCGAATTTAGGATAATACAATAATGATACACAAATAGAGTGATGCAGTGCCGATGGATTTCTGTTGGCCAACCCAGAAGTTCCAGTAGGATCACCCTGGTTCCCTCGACAAAAAACAAATGGGATTTGTCCTTTGGCTTTTGGATTATTGCAGAAAAAAAGCTTTGTGACTATAACAAATGTCTATGATGCTTACGTGGTTTGTTCATCATGATAATCTTCACAAATGAACACAACCTTTATGAATTCTGAAGTCTAAATTCAATCGTCAGAAGCTAAACGTAGATCATGGTTACATGACTTCAACGTCACCATCACTAAGGCTACATTTACACTGCAGGTCTTGATGCCCAGTATCAATTTGCTGACTAGCTATCCGATTTTTTTGATGACTAGCTTACATCTTCGTTTAGAAGTGACCCATATCCGATATCTGCATATACACTAGGGCGAAACAACCCAAGGTAGACGCACTGAAAAAGTACGGAAAAGCTTAGGCCGAAGGTTTGCAGATGAAATGATAATGCTAGGTTTTATCTTTAAAGGTCAGCAAAACATTGGGTTGAGCCTACGTCCGCCATTGCACCAGGGCTGCGCGATATATCGTTTCAGCATTCATGTGCTCATCCGCGCTAGTCACATTGCAGGATGTGCGATGTGAAGTATTGGGATCGTAGTTGATCTGTGATCCGTACGGGCCAGCTGCACCCCGATTCAGAACGCATGTGATTCGTGGAATAACTGCAAAGTTTAACCATCATGGAGTGAAAGTTTCCCTTTCAGCATCAAGCGCAAGAGGACTCGCGCACTGTTTTCTGTGTGCACACACAGAGCCGCGCTGACAGCATGTGATCGCCGAATTCAGGCTTCTTTCTCTTTCTTTTGAGCTTAAACTAAGGTGACCAGATTTCTGAAATGGAAACCGGGGACATTTCCTATTTGAGTGGTCAAAATATCACTAGAATCTCATTAGTTATTATATTTTATTTAAAAAACGGGGACAATACATTTTTGAATGTTTTTGTTGTTGTGGGCTCTCTATATTATTATTATCATTAATAATTATTATGATTTAGTTTGATTATTAGAATGTTTGTTCTGGATTTAATTCAACGCACCCGCAAAAAAAAAAAAAAAAAAAAGTGCATTCTAGGCTTATTTTAAGCAGAATGTATGTATTCTGCGCATGTATTTGTGATGTGTGGTAATCACTGCTTTGTGATTGCAGAATTTTTTTGGGGAAAAACAATCCCCAGGTTTATAATGACTGAGATCCCAAATATGAGGTTAGGGGGGTTCGGGGGCTTACTCCCCGAGACATTTTTTAATTCTGTGATCTACATATGTGCATTTTAAGATGTTCTGAAGGCCAAAAAATTAGATAACAATAGCTTGAAAACCATGTCAGTGGTCAGACATTTTCATCAGTGGAGAAAGTAGTAAACATATGGTTAACTGATATTTATATGTTTCATTAATCATTTTCGTAGAAACGTTAATTTACTGAAGGCTACCAGGAAAGCTAGGTAACTAAGTTCATTAAATTAATTCAGAATATGCACACATTCATTACTAATCTTAAACCCAATACAGGCTGAAAAAACTGAGCTTTTTTATTTACTGAATGCTACAAATGGAATGATGTTAATTTACAATGTACACATTCATTATTAATCTTGCCTAATCTGTCTTTGTTCATATTTGTTAGTTTGTTAATATTTCTTTGTTTGTTAATTGCATTATGAATCACAAAACATAGGCCTATTTTCAATTTAAAATGGCAAAATTAGACAAAAGTTTAATCATTTGCCTGAATATTTTTGTAATTTGTTCAACATTTCTGACTTGAATAAGGAGATCAAATATAAATGTTAATGTTCTGCTAAAATTCCCGCCTCATCAGCTTCTGTGTGAACATAAAGCCCGCCTACTCTGATTTGATTGGTTTTGTCAAATATTTTGACATTGACGAGTGGTGACAGAATGAGGCTCAGATGAACACACACACACCTCTGCTTCAGGGAGGTGAACTGTTCCCCGCACCCCCTCCCCCCTTCTCACACACACAACCAAAGTGCACGGGCTGAACGAGCTGTAAAACGGGGACATTTCCGGGCAGAGCTCCAGTTAAGGACAGAGCACCAAAAACCGGGACTGTCCCCGGAAAACGGGAACGTCTGGTTACCCTAGCTTAAACGGACACGTGCATGCAAAATGAAGTCAAAATGCCTGTCTCATCGAGCATCCTCGAAAACACAGTTGGTTATGTGTTGTAAACAACTGAGAAGGAAACGGATGCGTGTGATTTATATTAGGTCTGTGCATTCATCTTAAAGGGACAGTAGCCTGGTGTACCAGCAGCTGTTTGTGTCACCAATGGTGATCAAACAAAAAAAGAGAAAGAGAAAATGACTTAGCTTTAACAAAGATAAACTGTATTAATGTGTAGCAAAAAATGATGTGCCAGCAAAACCCAGTCCACAGTTGCTACTAGGTTTCCGAATATATGTAACTACCGTTATAGTTCCTACAATATGTGTTTTATCGTTGTTATATTGTAATATTAATGTTTTTAATAACTGAGCTGATATACATAACATGACGTAATAAAAACAATATGTTCCGTATTGTCATCTGTGGCTTTTTGTCCCATTTTACGCCTTTGTTGCATGATGTCCACATATGTGGACAGTTAAATAATTTTTAAATAAAACTGAATTTTGTAAAAATGAAAATGGATTTCAATTTTAGCACAAAGTAATAAAAAGAATCTTTAAAAAAATCTAGATAATGTTTACCATAATTCATGCATGAAAGGGTTCATTCGATTAATTAATTAGAATTATTTTATATTTGATTATTACATTTCTGCACCTGAATACTGTTAGATTTACCTGAAAAATAAAACACTGCTTATTTCAATTGTATCTTTCTTTTATTGTATTTATCTATGCTTGTAATTTGTATATTATTTTATTTGCAGATTCACTCCAACATAATTCAAGAAATGAGTCTGATTGAAGAGGATTATCAGAATGCCAAATCCTGACTGGAAGACAGGAGGAGCTGGGGATGGAGGAGGGTAATTAGCTCCTGAGCAATAAGATGCTGATAATACTGAATGGACCCTATATATCTGCTGTGATGGCGTCATATTCTTATAGGTTGAGGTGAATCAGCTGAGAGTCAGCTGATACGAGCTTGACTAACGTGACCTGCCAGAACTAACTGGAGAATGCACTTCACAAGCAACACACTTTATTATAAAGGATAATCAATAACAACTGAATCAACATTTTATATCATTATCTGGCACAGAACCGCCTGTTCATTTCTGTATGCATCCTCAACATGTCTCACACAAACCTTCACATCATCAATAAAACTGCTCTATGAATCTCCCCAGTGACATGCAAATCATTAAATGCATTATAACCAATCAAAAAGCCAGAATCATAAAATATTGGTCAAATCGATTATTTTTATAACAGAAGAATACTAATTACAGCAATGATAATCTAATTATCTTCAGTCAAATGTGCTTCACAGGCTCGGAAAAGCACAGAACAGGCATGAAGAACATGAGAGAAGTTCTATTTTTAAAAATAAACACAAACATCACTCAGACATCAATCAACGCATGCCAATACAACAATGAATGCACTGCATCTGAGTAAGCCAGTGGGTGGAGAAACACCGAGAAAGGGGAAATTGTTTTCAGATTTTTAGTAGTTTGGAAACATTTTAGCATTTTTGCCCCCCTTTTTTTACACTGCGGATAAAAATTTGCCAGTGTTGGCTAAATCTGGTGCATTTTACATATTTTTTAAATGTATTATTAATGTGTATTGTCCCTGATTAAAAGAATAAATAAAAAAAATACTCAGTTTAGGATGCTGTCCTTATTTTGTGAATTCATCATTTCTGCAAACTTACGCATAATATTTCCCATTTTCTGTTCCATATTGAAAATCAATGGACACGTGGATGGACTCCAGTTGAATTGATGCCCATTCATTTAGTGCTGACTCAATAACTCGCTAGCTTTTTACACACATTTGAGTCTGCCTGCTGACTTTTTTTTTGTGTGTGTGTCTGTGCTGGACTAACATTAGCTATGAGGGAGCACTGACCATGACAGTTGCCACACAAATACACACACCACCACAAGCCATGCACTAATGCCCCAGTGAAGTAAAGGACAGCTCTGGTTTTGGTGGAAGCATTAGACTTGAGCAGTCTGTGTGTTTTCCACTGTCAGCTCTTGTGTGTACTGTCCAGTGTTGCCAGGTGTCCGCAACAAAACCAGCCCAATCACAGCTTCAACTCGCGGACCTAAAAATAAAAAAAAGTGTGGCAACAGTGGATGGGTCTCAATCACCTCCCTAGTTCAGTATTTAGGGCACAGATCAGGGAGTCAGCCATTTTAACTCTTAAAGTTGCCAGCCATCGCAAGCATTTTTGATAATTTTCACAAAATTTTCATGGCACACAGAATATTTTGTTGTATGAATATCTGAACATGCAATATATCAAAAGAAATAAAAACATAATAGAAAAATATATATATATCTAGCGCAATGCATATTTTTTTATCAACTGAATCTATCTATCAATTGAATGTAAGCTTTTTTGAGTAAAAAGCAGAGAAAATCACGTTTTTGTCAAAGAATACATTTAGATCGAATTTAGAACAAAGCTGAAAACAAAGCTTCACAGTCCTATAACTGGTCAACATTTAATTCAGTAACATTAGGGGCCCTATCATACACCCGGCGCAATGCGACACCAGGCGCAACACAAGTGTTTTTTGTCCAGCATTATCCAGCATCACGTTGTTTAAATAGCAAATGCACTCGCACCCATCTGTTCGCCCATGGGCGTGCTGGTCTAAAAATGAGGTGTGTTCAGACGCATTGTTGGGCCTTTGCTATTTTGAGGCAACTGAAAACGACTGCGCCATTGACCAACAAAAACCTGGTCTAAAGTCAATAGCGCAGTATTATTTTGTATTTATGTTTTTTGTAATATGAACAAATAGGTTGGTGCACAAAGCGCATACACTTTGCTTATTACACACACAGGGACGCGCAGCAGCACACAATTTTTTAAAAAGAATATTAATAATAAAAGGGATCCTCTCTGGAGAAGCGTTCAGTTTTTCTGCTCGCAAATTCCGCCACATAAATAACAAATCCGCCATGGTGCAAACTCGTGCAGTCATGTTATTTTATATTTGCATCTGCTTACATATGCAATAGCTTGTTTCTGCTTCTTTTTCTCCTGTGTTTTTGAACCAGAGATTCAGTACTCTTTCAGAAGATGTGTAATAGTACCCCCTATCGTATAAGAGTGAAAACACAGAAAGGCATACATTTTCGTCAATGGCGGGGAAAGAGTTAAGGGTTGTCTCAAAATCCTACCAGTGCACTGAAACGTTTCACTCCCGTGAAACCAGGGAGTATTGATAATGACTATGGCTTGTTCGAAATGACCCCCCCCCCCAATAAACAATTAACAACTTTAAAAAAAATTAAAAAATTAAAAAAAAGTTATTTATACCTGTATGGTATTACTCTGTACCCACATTGACTGGAAACCTGAACATGGATGGATGGATGGACGGCTGAATGATTCAGCTGTGGACGGCATCTTTATTCTTTAGCCATTGAGCGTACATCAATTTCTACACTTGTTATTGCGGTGCATTCTGGGATTGAATGAGTGCACTCGATGACGTCCACTTAATGGTTTTGGACACCACTAGGTTTGTCGCAGCGATGCCATAGAAGAGCCATTCGGGTCCCTCAAAGAAACTTTTGGCGAACAGTTCGTAAAATATATATATATTTTTTTTCTGAGTGTGAAGAATGCAAAAAATCGAAATAATCTTTTTCCACTATGAACCTTTTGTGTAATTGAATGCTCCATCAATGTTAAAGGTTCTTTGTGGACCCATAGATGCCAATAAAGAACACTTTTAAGAGTGTATGGCTTTGTAATTTAGAAACTGAAGATCATAGACATAAGAATCATGTCTAAATAAGCCAATTCTGCCTCATATTAGTTTAAGATTAGGGTTAATTCAGGTCTACTTAATAACTGAAAAACTATGATTTAAAAATCATTAAATAAAAACATAAAAATAAACCAGCTCATAAGAAATGCTGTTAAAGTAATAGCTCTCTTGCTTGCCATTCTGCATTACATGCTTTCAGTGTAGACACAGAGGCAGAAAATGTCTGGATTGTGGCGGGCCACATATAACCATTTGGTGGGCTGGATTTGGCCCGCAGGCCAGACTATCACTGCGTGGTTCCGCTCTATCATATGCTCACACACAAAACCTACACGTGTCCCTGAGGCCATTTTCTTTCCAACACTGCAGTGGAAATCCCTCGCAATACTGACAATGGACATTTTCTTGTTTGAGCAGTCATTATACATGTGGCTGTGTTATTTAGAAACTGAAGCTCCCCTGATTGTTCATAAGAATCATGTCTAAATGAGCCAATTCTGCCTCGTATTAGTTCAGAATTAGGGTCTATTCAGGTCTGATTAGCAGTGCAATTCAGCTTGTCTGTGAAGATGATTACAGTCAATGGCCTTACTGATGTGTGTCTGCGATGCACTGTTTTCTGTTTCTATCTCGATTCATGTCTAATGTTTTGTCTTTGTGTTATCCATTTCTATCTTGATTTATGTCTTATTCTTTTGATCTCCTTCCACTTCCATTCAGAAGGTTTGCTTAGAGTGAAATACAGAGAGAGTTTACGGCTTGTTTTACCATGTTTACCAGAGTATGTCAACAAAAACAAGACCCTAAACTAAGTATTAAAATTTGGCATGAAACTTATCCATTTTTTTTTTTTTTCATGTGACAGATATGAATGACATCTCAAACTGAGTTTCTTGTTGTGGGAACATATGGCATCAAATTTACGTTTTTTACCTGATGCTGACAGGTGATAAAAATAAATCTCACAGTAAGTAACCATCTAGCAACCATTTAGAACGCATTAGCAACCATTCAAAATACAGCATCTGCTAAAAAACACATATAGGACACTTTAGCAACCATATGAGGTTATTATATGAATTTGTCGGTGGGCTCTTTAGATTAAGTTACCACCTAGCAACCACTCAGAACACCCTAGCGACAGATATCCAGTCTTGACTACCCACAACACCCGGGGCTGAGAGTTTAGCACAGATTTAGCACAACTCACGTTTTCTTTAGAAAATGCAAAAATGCAGACTGGGTTTAAAAAAGGGATTTTTTTTTCTATTGAAAGAGAGAAGGAAGAGTGAAACTTTTTTTTTACCTTATATACCAGAGCAACTGTCAATCTAACAGGAATCAGAACAGTCTCTCTATGTGGCACCGGTCCAGTTTTTATTGTGCCTTGTGTCTTAACCTTAAACTTCAAAAATGACTTAAGTTAAAATGTTTGGGTCTGTGACAGAATTCTGTTCAAAAATATTTTAAGTATCAAATGCTGGGTAATTTTGACAGACAGTCTCATTAACCCCCAAAAAAAGCATATGGGTCAATGACATGACATGTATTTTTTGTGTCCGAATTCATTATTTTCCTAAAAAAATCCTTTATAAGATACATACATTAAATTGTTTTGAAATTCAACTGACTTTTTCAATTTCAACTTAGTTGTGGTGTTTCAAGGACCTAAAATGTCAGGTGGTGCGACCAGCAAATTTACATTTAAAAGTATTAATTCCCACTGCAATTCCAAAACGAAGTAAGAAATATAAATGTAAACATTATATGATGTTTACAAATAATACAAAAAAAAAATAAAAACAGAAAAACTCCTTATGGAAAAGTGTGTTCTGAACACATACATATAATGTACAATACATATAAAAGGGAAAGGGAATTTACCATGTGATTTTACAATGATTTATATGTATATTATTTTAAATGAATATATGGTCACACCACCTGACATTTTCTAGGTGGTAAAATCAGATATCTTGTTTAATAATGAATCAATGCTGTCTTAAAAGCTGTAAAACCAATATGAATCAACACCATAAATTTTTTTAACATAAAAATGCATTTTAAAACTCTTTTGCTTAAAATTATTACTTTTCTATCTGATTTGTCATTGACCCATATACCACTAAAACTTGGAATTTTGGAATTTGGAATTTTAGTGACTATGAATCTGTGAGATGGTGGTCCAGTGGGTTAAACCATGGAACTGATATGCAGAAGGTTGCTGGTTCAATCCCAGCGCTCAACACCAGTGTGTCCTTGAGCAACTCCACTAGTGTGTCCACTTTACTCCATGTTGCTCCAGGGGGATTGTCCCTGTAATAAGAGCACTGTAAGTCGCTTTGGATAAAAGCGTCTGCCAAATGCATAAATGTAAAAATGTAAGGAAACCATGTTAATCTCAAGCTAAATCTCTTTTAAATGTAAAACATGTTTCTCTTGCAGCAAAGCATTTGGAAGATAACTAAACATGTTTGTTGCTTACTACAGTCTTGATTTACCAGAAACGTAGGATATAAACGTCATGAACAAAATGATAAAACTATCTTGCAATGTGCATATAAAAAGACAAAAGCATCTTTCTCCTAGTCCTTTTAATTATGCATGCTATAAAAACATGTCAAATACATCAAGATGAACATACGCTTATATGAGAAACGTGTCTTTTGCACCTGGTTCGAATAAAGGCCTTTCATCAAAGTTGCAAAGGGAACACAATGTCATCTTTAAAGACAGTGAGGTTGAGATAATTGAAATAAATAGAAGCGAATCTGGGATAACACTGTGCTACATAATGAGCCACAAACAAAGAAAGCCCAGGCTGTTGAAACTCATGAGCACACAGACACAGACAGACACGCATCTGGTCCTGAGAGAGCAAAACGGTCTTGTTATAAGAGGGCTGTGGTCCGCAGCAGACAGCAGGGCCCTTCGATTAGCTTGCTCACTAATGACACTAAAACACCTGAGTCCTCAATGTCCTTTTTCCCCTCGAGAGAAACACACTGATAAGCACATGGGACACACTCACAGACACTGTCAACCCAATACAGTCACTCATCATCTGTCCCATTTCAGCTCACACTTAAAGGGATAGAACATAAGAGGGGCTCCGTAGATGAGGCAGATATACTGAGAAATGATTAACTCAGGGACAGGGGTCTTAAAAAGAGATTACAATTAGACTGACAACTAGAAATTTAGGTATTATATATAATACATTCAATCAAATTATATTAAATAAACAACACAAATATATATTAGACACCGATATCTGCTATAAACGTTTGGAAACACTATTTTTAATGTTTTTAATATCTCTTATGCTCATCAAGGCTGCATTTATTTGATCAAAGATACAGAAAAAAATAATATTGTGGAATAGTTTTACAATTTAAAATAATGGTTTTCAATATACTAATTTTAATATAAAATTATTATTTTATTTCTGTGATGCAAAGATCAAAAATTGTATGTGTTAGAAGCAGGAAAAATGGGCAAGCGTAAGGATTTGAGCGAGTTTGACCAAGGTCAAATTGTGATGGCTAGAAGACTGGGTCAGAGCATCTCCAAACCTGCAGCTCTTGTTCGGTGTTCCCGATCTGCAGTGGTCAAAAGTGGTCCAAGGAAGGAACAGTGATGAACCGGCGACAGGGTCATGGGTGGCCAAGGCTCATTGATTCATGTGGGGAGCGAAGGCTCTCCCATGTGGTCCGATCAAACAGACGAGATACTGTAGCTCAAATTGCTCAAGAAGTTAATGCCGATTCTGATAAAAAGGTGTCAGAATACACAGTGCATCGCAGTTTGTTGCGTATGGGGCTGCATACCAGTCAGGGTGCCCATGCTGACCCCTGTCCACCGCCCAAAGTGGGCACGTGAGCATCAGAACTGGACCACGGAGCATTGGAAGAAAGTGGCCTGGTCTGACGAATCATGTTTTCTTTTACATCACATGGATGCCCGGGTGTGTATGGGAAGAAGGCAAGCCGGCGGAGGCAGTGTGATTCTTTGGCCAATATTCTGCTGGGAAACCTTGGGTCCTGCCATCCATGTGGACGTTACTTTGACACGTACCACCTACCTAAGCATTGTTGCAGACCATGTACACCTTTTCATGGAAACGGTATTCCCTGTTGGGTGTGGTCTCTTTCAGCAGATAATGCGCCCTGCCACAAAGCAAAAATGGTTCAGGAATAGTTGGAGGTGCACAACAACGAGTTTGAGATGTTGACTTGCCCTCCAATCTGTGGGATGTGCTGAACAAACAAGTCTGATCCATGGAGGCCCCAACTCACAACTTACAGGACTTAAAGGATCTGCTGCTAACATCTTGGTGCTAGATACCACAGCACACCTTCAGGGGTCTAGTGAAGTCCACGCATCGACAGGTCAGGGCTGTTTTGGCAGCAAAAAGGAAGACCAACACAAAAAGGTCATAATGTTATGCCTGATCGGTGTTTATTAAAATAGAAAACCATTATTTTAAATGGTAACAATATCTAGTATATATATATATATATATATATATATATATATATATATATATATATATATATATATATATATATATATACTGTTTAAAAAAATATAAAAAAAAAGTATATCATGCTAGTGATAATAAAATCATATCGCGGAATGCTCAATTTTGGTGCTGTTTTATATTGAAATTAGGCTGGTCAAGTGTCAATAAATATATGTTCATATATTTGTATATCATCATACCACCCTGCCCTAATGATCTCTAAGAAAGTAGATTGTGTAGGGCTTGTTAACCAGACTCCCTGCATTGCAAATGTATTGTAACACTGCCTCTGTGTTGCAGTCAGTGCTCCCCAATGAGTCTTACAATGAACAAATTCATGAAAAACCCATGAATTTGCTTTTAACAATGAATTTGTTGTGGTTTTTAACACAGTGTTGTGGCAAGATATCAAGGCCAGCTATCTGTGCAGCCATTCCGAGAAGTGGAGGGACGTCAAGCTGTTCATGAGGGCAAAGAAAAACCTTCTCTGTGCAAGACTAAGCTTTTTTTCTTTATTGAACATTTTACAGATGCTTGCAAGTGTCTTGCAATGCATTTTTTTTTACTGGGACCGTCCATCCATATCTCCATTCACAAAACGTCTGAGGCACAAAAAAAAAAAAAAATGCATTACAAAAAAAAAAAAGGTTATTTAACAATGCACCGCTTTAACGATAAGCACTAAAACAGATCACTGGCTTTTGCAAAGGTTTGCTGCAATAAACAGTCAAAAGAGTTTTGTTTGAGGAACTTGCATGCAATTAGACAGGATATCCTTGAAAACACCTTTTTTTTTTACTATCTTTTACAGAAATTCTGACCACAAAGCCTATCTTCTTAGAATTCTGAAGACCTCTTCTTTGATTTGAACCTTCAGATTTCGAGCACAATTATTTTAAGTACCCCTATTATGCTTTAACAAATATTACCTTTCATGTGGTGTGTACTCACTCTACTCCCTTTTCCCATCACATATCAGATCGGAAATGTAATAACATAATAACAGTCCCGCTCTTCAAACGCTCCTGCGGCCTTGCTCAGCTCCACAACACTCGGTCCTGCTCTGCTTCATACTACAGTAATGTTAATAATCGCATCCATGACCATGATTTCTGCCCGAGTCCTATCCTGACTCTTTTCCATCGGCTGTGAGGTAAAGACCACATGTCCCAAAATGCTGCGCTCAAACGTGGCGTCATCAAACTACGCCTTTGTTTTGAACAGGCGACCTCTAGTGGACGGAAAAGTTACATAGTGTAGCTTTAAGATGAGGGAGTTGTCTTTACTGTTGGTTACTAGGTTGCACTACCACCATCATCCCCTCGGAAAACTGGATGAAAACGCAATTCCCATTATTTTTTTATTTTTTTTACGAACTTTGAAAAGATTTGGTTCACGTTTGGATGGAAACCCAGCTAATGTAACACATTTGCATAATGCCAGCTTATGGTCTTCACTGGCTGGCCATGAACGACATCTACTTTGACCCACCCTCAAACACTGTAGTTGTAGCTAAGGCCACGGAAGAGTTGTCGACATGTCGAGAAGAAGCTATTTTCAGCGCTACGAATCCACTTTGCATGCACTTCCAAAGGATGAGGACTTGCTCTGGAACTGATACAGTAAAACAAAAGCCATCGTTCATATTACTGTGTATCTAGCGCTGAGTAAGATCCAGAGCTGAAACTCAGATATGGTAATAGGTTTAGTTTCCGACATGCTCTGTAAGCGGTAGACCAATCACAACAGACCGGGCCGTTTGACCAATCAGCAGAGGCTCGCGAAAAGCAGAGGATTATAAAGACGAAATCTTTGAACTAACTGTTTTCAGACTCTTTGAGAAATTAGATAATGTTCAATGTATACTGTGAGAAAACGAAAGTGTTTTTGACCATGAATTTTAGGAGACCTCCAAAACTAAATTAGGTACCTTTAAAATATAATAAAAGGGGCACTGTAAATCTAACCCCTCCTGTTCGAACCGCCGTGCTCCAAGCGGGACTCGAACCCGGGTCTGCCGGCATGAGAGTCGGACACTCTAACAAGGAGGGTAAAGGCTGCAACCTATAGCGTCAGTCGCTAGAGTGTCTCTTGAGATCAGAGAAGTGAGGTTTACTTGCACAGCAACTACTAGCTGGCCTCCGTTACACTCACCCCCCTTAACCTCACTCCCATCCGGGTCACGGCACCAATGTAACCCCTCCTGTTCGAGCCGCCCGCTCCAAGCGGGACTCAAACCCGAGTCCGCCGGCATGAGAGTCGGATGCTCTAACAAGGAGACTAAAGGCTGCAACCCCTAGCGTCAGTCGCTAGAGTGTCTCTTGAGATCAGAGGAGTGAGGTTTACTTGCACAGCAACTACTAGCTGGCCTCCGTTACATAACTATACACTAATTATCCTTTGTGGCTTTGCAGTGGTCACAAACATGCATGCATTCCTTGATGTAGGAGAGTTGTTGTGTACCTCTCCATAATTCTGCATGGGTATAAAGAGTTGTCAATTGGTTCAGTGAAAATGAAGCTCCATTTCACTTGCCATTTTGTCTGTGCATAAAGAGAGAAACATAATGAGGGAGAGATTGAGACTTTTGAAGAAAGAAACAAAGGAGGTGTGTTTCCTCTATCCAATAGTGAGCATCTGTGCCTAATGGAGTCACTTAGTGGTCACTCATTCTCAAGGTCGATTTGTCAATCTGAGTGAAAGGGAATTGAGCTCGCTGATAGCAGTCTTTTAAAACGCTCTCCAGTCAGAATAATTGTTTCTATGCATACAATGGCACAGCAGTCGGGACGACTCCTCTCAGCATGACTCATCCTGTTTTTCCTTCCCAGAAGGGAAAACAGCAACCAATCACTACACCTCCATGTTCTACCATTTAAACTTTGTTGAAAGAGGTAGCTGGATGACTTGAGGTGCTAAAACAAACCAAACTACTACTTATTCATCTTTATAGCTGTCGTGTTATGTAAGTTGTGAAAAATGATCAACACACTCTAAAAGAAAACTCTAGACTTTTATACTAAACCAAAAAAATGTCACTTTATGCTGCATTCAACTTTCAGAGGATTTCCAAGGCTTTCTATACTTTTACTTTACCCAAGGCTAAACCTTTAAAGCTAAAGTTAAAATTAAATCATAATTTACTCACTCATTTACAAATCTGTATTTATGTCTTCTGTGAAAAAAAACGGTGCTTATTTCCAAACTGCAGCTCTGAAAATGACAGAAGAAAAACATAAGTAGGCCTACCTTGAATTTGCGGATTCATGAGCTGTTGTCTTTACCTCTAGCCGGTGGAAAAGAATCCGACAGGACTCGGGCAGAAATCATATTCATGGATGAAGTTAATGTATTAAAGATTTATTAACATTACTGTCAGAAGTGGGTAGTTTACTTTGTTACATTTACTTGAGTATTTTTTGGGAATTTTTTTACTTTTAATAGTCGATTTAAATGTGGTTACTTTAACTTGAGTACATTTCTACTGAAAAAACTGTAATTTTACTTTGTTACGCTGGGCAACGTTCCTCTCGTTACTTTAGTTTAATACAATACATGTTAAGAAATATGTTATTCCAAGTGCATGCTGTCTCTTTTTTTCTGGGGCATGAGCGATGCCCCATTAACCCCTAGGAGTCTGAGCTGTTTTGGGGCCCTTTAGAAGTTTTGACATTCTCTTACATTTGTGCATTTTTCAGTTGCTTATAAACATATTATGGCAAAAGTGTAGTTACACTGTATTCAGCACAAACTGGGCTACCATGATATCTAAGCAACATGTATGTGCATGCTTCTATTTTTGAGAGAAAAAATGTTTATGCGTGGTTTTTGAAAAAAAAAAAAAAAAAACAATTGAATTAAGGCCTCAAAGCACACAATAGATATGTGTCCACAAGACCTTTGACTAATGGGTGTATTTGCCTAGAGTTTTTGCTTCAAACTGATGTGAGAATCATTGAGCCTCATTCACATAAAACAATACACTGATTTAAAATTTGTAAGACAGTTTTTCTTCACAAAGCCAGTATGCGAGGAGGCATGAACGACAATGAATAATGATAAGATAACACCTGAGATAGCAAAATACCTGCATAATGAGCTGCATAATGAATGAGCTTCAGGTGTGTGACTGAGAGAGCAAAAAAATGCTCTTCTTATTTAGTTGAAATTGTACTTATCTAGTAAATGCATCTTGATTTAAGAATGCTTAAATATTTAGACTAGAAACAAGACAAAAATGACTAAGAACATTTTTTAAAAAACATTTTTGTATACTATGTTTTATGTTTTTGAAAGTAGTCTCATGCTAAAAAAAATTATTATTAAAATTAAGATAGAATTTATACAAAACGAAATTCACTTTAAAGAAAGCATGCCAGTCTCTTCTGTGTTTGTAGCAAAGATATCTAATTATGATAATAAACATTTAAATTCAATATCTATCTAAATATTTCCTTGATATTGATTGTTGTTATATAGGCTGTATAGATCCAAAGTAACTAGCTACTTGAGTAGTTTTTTCATTGGGTACTTTTTTACACTTATTCAAGTAACTATTCAGATTAGTACTTTTACTTTTACTTTGAGTAAATATTTCTATAAGTACTTGTACTTCTACTTAAGTACAGTTTTCGGATATTCAACCCACCTCTGGTTACTGTGAATTAGAGTGGAAACGAGGCTGCTGGAGTGATTGCTAATGAGAAGAGACAGGGCGTATTTAGGCCACGCCCACACTGGAGGGGGGGGGGGGCAATCCAATGCTCTCCATTGACTTTGTATTGCGTGAAGCGGCCTCCTTGTCATTTCTGACTTATAACGAAAGAATAGAACAATGTCTAAAAGCTGCTATGTGACAGGGTGTACAGCAAACAAGCTAAAAAAACACACAACAAATTTTTTATAAGCTGTCGACCCCCCCCCAAAAAAAATCAACGTTTAAGGAGACGAAAGTGGATACAGGCAATAAGACATGACGCATCAGCAGGAAGAATGGGTCAATTTTGGGATCCTGACACTCAGTATGCCTACGTGTTTAGTAAACATTTTGTCACTGGTAAGTTAAATATCCAAATGTCAGTTTTATATATTATATTTCCTGTCGCTGATTATGTTCCCCTCTAGTGGGTGTAGTTCTCAGTGTAATATAACATGTCACACTCTGTCTCAATTGCCTGTATCCACTTTTGTGTCCTTAAAGGCTTGGTTTTTTTTAGTCAACAGAAAACTTGTGGGTTTTGGTTCTGAGTTTTTTAGCTTGTTTGCTGTACACCTTATATCAGCTTTTAGACAATGTTCAGTTTTTTTGTTATAAGTCAAAAATGACAAGGAGGCCGCTTCACGCAATACAAAGTCAATGGAGACGGTTGAAAAAAAAAGTATATTGAGAGAGATAAATACATGTTACTATAGTTTATTGTGCAACTGATTATATTTTAAGTTGTTAAGCGAAATCAAGGAGTTTATAAGACTGGTTAATTCTTTCTATATACTATATACTCCGCATTTGTGCATCAAAGTTTGTGATGTGTGTTGTTTGTGCAAAACTTTTAGGAACCTTATCCAAGATGTATGCTAGTCGTATCTGACATAAAGGATCTGCGAAACTGTGACCACACAGACACCATTAACTTAAGTGAGTGAAAGGCTCAGAATGCAGTCATATAAATAACTTTTTATTTGTATGTATCCATCATTATGTGATGACATAAGGAACCGATTAATTGTTTGTTTTTTTAACCAGTTCTTTGAAACAAACTGTCTGAAAGAAACGGTTTGCGGAAATGAATCAGACATTACATCACTACTAGGTAATCTTTAAACACACAGGGAGACGATGGAGACATGAAGGAGATAGAATAAAACTGGAGAAATGCAGGAGATTTGAAAGACAGGTAATAGTCCTTTACTCATAAACGAGACCAGACAATGAGGGTGGGCGAGATGTGTGCTTATGTGGGATGCGTCTGAAACCTGGAAAATGCTGCCTTCGGAGGACACATTTCAAGGCAGGAAGGCACCAGGGCACATCCGAATATAATGTTAGCTTCACTTCCTGTTTCCTGAGATACCTTCATCTGATCGATTTTTGAAGGCAGCATATTTGTATCCTTCGCTGCCTTTGATATCCCACAATCCTGTGCGTTCAATTCTGTGACAGTTGAGCTGGAAAAAAAGATAGCGTCCAAAAGTTGCGTTTGCTGGTCAGTTTGTGTGTAAATGTATGTTTTTTACCAACATTTTCTACTTCTTATGTCATTTCTAGCGAGAAATGATTAATGTAGTAATTAAATATTTCTTTAGTTCTCACCAAAGCTCTCTCTATTTTGCTGTAGATCATTAAACTGTTACACTGCCTAAGAAGTCTGTCTGAAATTAGTTTCGTGAGGTGCCTTCAGGCACAGCCATTGTCTGATAAGGCAGCGAGGCAACGAGTCAGCTGCCTAGGTTTTCGGACCCAGCCGTGGTCTTAATGTGGTGATGATCAGTGTCAGGCGCGGGTGACGGCTGAATGAGTGCAGGTGAGAACCAGGAGAGATGCTGGGAAGTGTAGTCCAGAGTGTGAGAGAGGGAGTGTAGCAGTGAAGGAGGACCGGTGCACTCATGACACTCACATGGCTTGTGCATTATATTTTAAGGGGAGAGGAGACTGAAATGTAAATCGCCCCCTCCACTTTTGCACACAAATGTTTAACTCAACATTATAACCTTGCTGGCAAAACATACAGTGCAAGAAGTTTGACATCAACTGTCAAATGCATTTAGCTCTAGCATGTTTTTTCTGACTGATTGCAACATGCTGAGTTTGAATGAGTTTAAATGAGATTTGAGAGACGTGGCAGAAAAGTTTCAGCAAATAACAAGAACTTTCGCTTTTCTCACAAGCAGCTATCATATGGCTTTTAAAAGGCTTGGTATACACTGATCAGGCATAACATGATGACCTTATATTGTGTTGGTCCCCCTTTTGCTGCCAAAACAGTCCTGGCCTGTCGAGGCATGGACTCCACTAGAGACCTGAAGGTGTGCTGTGGTATCTGGAAGATGTTAGCAGCAGATCCTTTAAGTCCTGAATGGCCTGTGACTATGCAGCCCCATACACAACAAACTACGATACACTGTGTTTTCTGACACCTTTCTGTCAGAACCAGCATTAACTTCTTGAGCAATTTGAGCTACAGTAGCTCGTCTGTTTGATCGGACCACACGGGCCAGCCTTCGCTCCCCACATGCATCAATGAGCCTTGGCCGCCCATGACCCTGTCGCCGGTTCACCACTGTTTCTTTCTTGGACCACTTTTTATAGATACTGACCACTGCAGACCGGGAACACCCCACAAGAGCTGCAGTTTTGGAGATGCTCTGGTCCAGTCGTCATCACAATTTAGCCCTTGTCAAACTCGCTCAAATCCTCACGCATGCCCATTTTTCCTGCTTCTAACACATCAACTTTTAGTACAAAATGTCCACTTGCTGTCTAATATATCCCACCCACTAACAGGTGCTGTGATGAAGAGATAATCAGTGTTATTCACTTCACCTGTCAGTGGTCATAATGTTATGCCTGGTCGGTGTATAGTATGTAATGCTACTTTTATGGTATTTGCTCTGCTCTGGACTGATATTAGCATTGTAGCTGTAAAACATGTCTAGAAAAGATTTATAACAAAGGTAAGTAAACAATGACAACATTTCTGGGTGGCTAAACTACTCACCAAACTCACCAAGGCCGCATTTATATGATTACAACAATACAGTAGGAACAGTAATATTCTGTAATATTATCCCAATTTAAAATAACTTTTTTTAAAATATATTTTTAACTACTTTTTTCCCTGTGATGCAAATCAGTCATTACTCCAGTCTTCAGTGTCAGCTGATCCTTCGAAATCAGATGCTCAGAAACATATTATTATTATTATTATTAATGCTGAAAACTTTCTGCTTAATATTTTTGGATGATTCTTTGATGAAAGAAGGTATTGGTAGTGCAGTATCTATTCCATATGACAATTAGCTGATGTGACAGTTTTATTGCTGTAATTTGCATGCAATGTTTTAGCACCCAATTCACACTCAAAAATTGTGTCATGAATGCAGTTTGCATTTCGCAGTCTTGCTAAGTTCTGGAATATTTTACTGGTACTAAACAGCATCACTACGATCCAGGCATCTAAATCGTCAAAAGTGTGCTTGATCACACCTCGAGTCTGCATACAGTATATGCTCGATAACCATCGTCTGATAAATCGCTGTCATGATCAAAACAAGAGTGCACAAACGTCATATTTTCATACATAGAAAGTAGACATGCCAATGCAAACAAAGACAATGACTTAATTTTTAAATACTAACAGTGCTGTTTACGAATATTTCAGACTTGGTTAAACTGGATTGTGGGTGATTATTGAATCAGACTTTGCATCGTGTGATTATCGGCCCTGACTCTGAGAACACTCAAGACTTTTTTTTACATTCATTCCAGAGTGACATTCAGTGTTTTGCAACTGAATTATTTACCTTTGTTAATGTCTAATTGAATCATCCACCACTTGATTCTCTACCCTGACTAGGAAACACAAGTCCTTGCTTTGCTCACTCTCTGAGAACAACAATTTTCACAGACAATTTCATATGCACAGAGTGATTTCAGCGGCGGGCGTGATACCCTTGTGCAGTTTTCCTTCAGACAGCATCAGATATTTAAGGGAAAAGAACTCATGGGTCTCTCTGAACTCAAGAAAACTGTTGAGTGAGACAGACACAAAGACAGATTGGTTGAAAGACAAGCTTAGCAAAGCAAACAAAGAAAATGACTTAATTTTAAATAAATACAATGCTAAGGCACATGTAGGTCCTGGATTGAGTGATTATACTGTGCTGAATTATAGTGCAGTTTGTGAATGTGCCTCTTGATTATCCACCTTGATCTTCTCATTGTTGTCTAGGAATCACAATGCCTTGCTTTTCTTGTTTTCTACAGACAATTTCATATGCACAGATTGATTTAAGCAGCGGGCCTGATACCCTTGTGCAGTTTTTTAGTCAGACAGAATCAGTTAAAAACTCACAGGACTCTCTAAACTCCAGAAATCTAGAAACCGTTGAGTAGGTCAGACAGATTGATTGAAAGACAAGTCCAAATTTCTTAATTTCACTGTGTTATTTAAGCACATTTAGGGTCTAGTTAAGGTAGGGACACACCAAACCGATGCCAAAGAACTAGCACTGATGAAAGCCTGGGCTCGCCCAGGTCAGGAAAAAAAAAAACAACAACACTTGAACACAAAAAGGACATGGGGCCTCATTTATAAAACTTTGCGTAGGATTTGCGTCAGAAGTGGCGTACGGATGAAACATAGGACGTGCGTACGCACAGAAATATTCGGATTTATAAAACCGTGCACACGCACATCCTACGCAGTTTTCCCTTAATAAATCACAATCAATTCTAAATGTAGCGCAGCTTTTGCGGCTTCATGTCACGCCCATAGTTGCCCATAAATAGTCCGTGAAACGCCCACAAGTTAATATTCATAATTTGTGAAATCATGGCAAACATAGAGAGGAAATCAAAAAAACGTAACTTCACTCAATGCGAAGTAGAAGTTATCGTTGGCGAGGTGGAAAAGAGGAGAACAATTTTGTTTGGAGGGCACAGTGTGGGCATTACTAATGCCAAAAAGGCACTTGAGTGGCAAAAGGTTGCAGACGCCATAAATGCTGTAGCCTCACAACCTCGGACCATGGCCGAAATAAAAAAGAAATGGTCGGACATCAAAGTCGAGGCAAAAAAGCGTCTAGCGCTCCATCGCCAGAGTGTGTCTGCTACGGGTGGGGGAGAGGGGACACTGGAGCTGACCCCTCTTGATGAGAGACTGACGGTAATTATTGGGGAATCTCTATCAATCCCTATCCCTATTATCTACGTGGAAATGGGAAATAGTTCAGTGCAAAGGTAATTTCTTGCAGTTTTCTAAATGGTTGAGACATACGTCATATGTTATTTTATCAAAAATAAAACAAACTAAAGGCATATGCATATGATTTCGTAGCTGATTAATACATTTTTACTATCTCCCTAATTATCTATCTGTCTATCTAATTGCATCTATATCTGCTCCACCAGACGGACACATTGACAAGAATATCAGTTTTGTAGGCTACATTATTTCGTTCTGTTTACCATATTATTTATGAGGATGAATTGCATAACATGGCAATATTATTGCAGAACATATTTCACTTTTCTTTTTGCAAATATGTGTTAAATTGCATTTATGTTGTAATTTTCGTTTGTTTTACACTGCAGATCGATCAAACAGGTGTTCGTGTAGGCTGTTAATTGTAAGACTTGCTTTGTGAAGTCTTCATGTTATTTATGAGAGGCAGTATAGCCGTTTCTTTTACACAACGTTCTACAGTTTCACGTGTTTCTTCCATCTGCCGACGGTGTCGCCATTTCTCATTTCACCTGTTTTGTGCGTACGCCTGGGTCAGAGCTTGCGTGATGGACCGCACATTTTCCCGTCAAGTTTGCTTTTTATAAATACCAATTATTGCGTAGAGAGCGGCGTACGCCTTCTTTTGTGTGTACGCAACATTTAAAAATGAGGCCCCAGAACACACTAAAATATCCACCAGGCGACTGTCAAATAGCATGTGCATTCTGCACCTGTGTGTCTATTTAAGCAGATATATTCATCTATATTCATCATTCAAAAAGGTAAAGTGCAACTAAAGCCGCGTTTCCACTGCAGGAACTTTCCCCAGGAACTAGGAACTTTGGGGTGTTACTCGGTGTGTTTCGACCTCAGGAACCAGGGTCTAAATGAAGTTCCGGGTAAATATTTCTCCCTCCGAACGGCCCTGCTCCCGAGGTAGTATATTTTCAAAGTTCAGGATCTTTTGGGGGTGGGACTTGGGGGCTGAACATGATGATTGGTTGAGCTCACACAGCATTTTATTTCAACCGTCATTTTCTGCTTTCAGTAAATATCAGTCTTGTTCTTTCTGTCCGATGGCGCGCGTTCGTCTCAGCAATCGCACGGTCAATGTCCGTAATAGCTGATAATAACCTACGTTGTCTTATTTAAAATCTAGCTTTACGAGCTTTCAGAATGGGCTTTAGTATCAATGCTCGTCTCTTTTCCGCCGTTTTGTTAATTACCTCTTTAGTAAACCAATACATAACCAGCAAAAGCAGCGCTGCTTAAGTCTCCTCCATACTTTTTATTGTTGCAGACAGTGTCGCGCAAAAATGATTACTGTCCGTCGCTGACTGGGAGGAGCAGTCGCGCGCAGTCCTACATCACCGGACTAATTTGCCTAATCTTCACGGTACTTTAGACCGCACTGGAAACGCAAACAGTAGCAGGTCTGGGGGAAAAAAGGTTCCTGTAAAAAAAGTTCTTGGTACAAATTGTTCTGGGTAATCTCGGTGGAAACGGGGCTTAAGACTGCAGGTATACAAACCATAAACAAAGCAGTTCCCACAAAGCGTAATTTCCGTTTACTTTCTCTATTTACTACCCCACATGACAGCACGAAACACCACCTATCACTATCCATTCATTCACAAATATAGGAGCAGCGAATATCACAAAACATTTCTAAACACACCAAGCCAGCGAGCTGCTGTTAAATAAATTAGCAACAAATAGTAACAATATAGTCAAGCCTTAGTTTACCTTACAAAACTTTGTCATTTAATTTGAAAAGCAATCAATTAATCCGAAGGGAAACTGTGGAGTTGCACAACAGCAGAGGCTTGCGGTCACATTTTCAAGAAAGAACACATTTCCATGTCCTTTTCATGTTTTTCCCCAAAGTAGGGTATTTGCTAACACATGCATATAATACAGATTTACCAAATTAATTTGCATCTGGATTGTACGAACACTTTCAAATGCAATTTATGACCCTGTCCGACTCATTTTCACAAACGAGACACGCAGATGGAAACTAGCTGAAAAAAAAATATTGCTAAAAATAGAACAGACTTGACTTGAGACTTGACTTGGACCCTAAAGACTTGAGACTTGACTTGACTTGAATTGGACCTCAGAGACTTGAAACTTGACTTGGACTTGGACCTCAAAGACTTGAGATTTGACTTGACTTGGACCACAGTGACTTGTGCAGAGGTGTCAAGTAACAAAGTACAAATACTTAGTTACCTTACTTAAGTAGAAATTTTGGGTATCTATACTTTACTGGAGTAATTATTTTTCAGCCGACTTTTTACTTCTACTCCTTACATTTTCATGCAATTACCTGTACTTTCTACTCCTTACATTTTAAAAATAGCCTCGTTATTCCTATTTCATTTCGGTTTGTTTTCCTTCCGGCTTGTCTTCGTAAAAAACCCCAAAAGAAAACAACAAAAAAAAAACTATCCAGATAAATCGCGCCATGCAGATAGAGTGAATTTGATTGTGGTTGGATGAGATGTATAAACATATACCATTCCGACACCCTATTGGTTTGTATGCCATCCATCGCACCTGCACATGACACAAATCACGTAGTGCTCAGTTGTACACATATATGTTTTTTTTATGTATTTGCATTATACTAAAATGCGTTCATTTTCAATGGGCATATGCAGCTGAAACAGGTAGCCTAGCATCCCAATTTTTCAACATTAACATTTTAATATAACCGTATAGTCATTATGGCCTTTGGCCTTTGTTTGAGGAGGTGGGGTAGTGCACTATAGGCCCCTGTGCTTGGTTTTGGAGCTTGAGTTGATACTTCAACTTCTACAAAAGTCTTTTTAAACCCTAGTATCTATACTTCTAGCTGAGTAATGAATGTGAATACTTTTGACACCTCTGGACTTGTGAACATGTGTGCTTCTGTTTATTCAGTTTTGATTTACTTGCTCGCTTTCATCACTTTTGCTCTTGTTCTCGTGCACTCGTGCACTGACTCATCCTACTAGAGCCAACGAAACGGTGTGTTTTCGGAACACACTGGAAAAAGTATGTCGACCAACGCTCAAAAAAACGTCCCTACGGCCGACCTTCGACTTGGTGTGTCCCTGGCTTTAAACAGGATTGTGGGTGATTAGTGAATAAGACTTTGCTGAATTACCATGCACTGTGTGAATTCGCCTTAGACCACTTGATTTTTCTCCACATTGTCTAAGAATTGCAATGCCTTGCTTGTTCTGTACGAAAAGCGATTTGAAGACAATTTCAAATGCACGAAGCAATTTCAGTGAAATTTCCGCTTTTCATTTGAATGTGTCATGATACCCTCGTGCATTTTTCTGTCAGTCAGCATCAGATACTTGAGGGAAAAGAACTCACAGGACTCTCTGAACTCAACAGGTCCAGAAAAATAGAAACTCTCGTAGAGCAACCAAGGGACTATGAAGAGTTTCACAAACCAAGATAAAAGAGCAGATATGTGGAAATCTCTCAGCAGGATAACCTTACATTGTAAGAGTCTACAACCAAAAGCACAAGTACACTTAAGCAAAGGGGTTGACCGTCTATCTTTATCTTATCCCTTCCTCAGCATGTGTTTTATATTTGTGTATGTGTGTGTGTGTGTGTTTTCTGAGAGGATTATCTTCATGCCCCGCTGAGGGTTACACACCATCTGGATGGGAGGTGACCCTGAGTGGGGAGGGGGTACGTCTGGAGCCGTTAGGACGTTGATGGTGTGTGTGTGTGTCCTCTAATCCAATACTCCTGTCCAGTAATGTTACAATTCGATGGAAGCATACCGAATGTAGCTCCCCCTGCTGAACTAAGCAGTCTAGGGATTTAAGCATTCAGGGAGTTGGGAAAACACTATACGGGATCGTTTAGCCTGGCTGTCCCCACGTGCCTGTCTGCTTCTTGCTCTATTCATGTCCATATGTTTGGACGCTGCTCTGTCACAGCTGTACACCTGCTTAATTAATCTCTGATCACTCCCAGATCCGGCAGAGGGGGAGCTGTCCCAATGAATCACTACGAACAACTGGTTCCTTAATGCTTTCTATCGCACTGATTATCAGCAGAGACTCGCACGGTTAGCTCAGAGATAGCTTAAGGAAAATAAAAAAATACTCAAAATGGAAATTATCAAGAGATCAGAGAAAGTTCATAGGACGTTCTGTAGAATATTCCTATAAGGCATTAAGTTGTGATGAGGTGATTTTAATGAACTAATTCACAACGATTCTGAAAGTGTCAGAACAAAACGTGCCATTTAGAATACATATATTTCCCAGGTGATCACAAGAAATGCATGTGTAAAAGGTCTAAAAAGGGGTTGTGTGATCCGAGCTCTCTTGGATCTCTTAATAATTTTCATTTTAATGTTTTTCTTTGCTCTAAGCAAACTCTGAGCTTACTAACAAAGTCTCTGCTGATAAAAAAAGAAAGAAAGAGTGACAGCATTAAGGAAGCTGTTGAGTGTAGGGATTAACTGCGACAGCTGAGCCTCTGCCGGATCTCCCAATGATCAGACTAATGATTAAGCAGGTTCTGAAATGCATGTGATCGCATACACTGATCAGGCATAACATTATGACAGGTGAAGTGAATAACACTGATTATCTCTTCATCACGGCACCTGTTAGTGGGTGGGGTATATTAGGCAGCAAGTGAACATTTTGTCCTCAAAGTTGATGTGTTAGAAGCAGGAAAAATGGGCATGCGTGAGGATTTGAGGGAGTTTGACAAGGGCCAAATTGTGATGGGTAGACGACTGGGTCAGAGCATCTCCAAAACTGCAGCTCTTGTGGGGTGTTCCCGGTCTGCAGTGGTCATTATCTATCAAAAGTGCTCCAAGAACAGTGGTGAACAGGCGACAGGGTCATGTGCGGCCATGGCTCATTAATGCATGTGGGGAGCGAAGGCTGGCCTGTGTGGTCCAATCAAACAGACGAGTTAGAATACACAGTGCATCGCAGTTTGTTGCGTATGAAGCTGCATAGCTGCAGTCAGGGTGCCCATGCTGACCCCTGTCCACTGCAGAAAGCACCAACAGTGGGCACGTGGGCATCAGAACTGGACCACGGAGCAATAGAAGAAGGTGGCCTGGTCCAATGAATCACGTTTTCTTTTACATCACGTGGATGGCCAGGTGCATGTGCGTCACTTACCTAGTGAACACATTACACCAGGATGCACTATGGGAAGAAGGAAAGCCAGCGGAGGCAGTGTGATGGGTCCATCATCCATGTGGACGTTACTTTGACATGTACCACCTACCTGCATTGTTGCAGACAAAGTACACCCTTTCAAGGAAACGGTATTCCCTGTCTGTGGCCTCTTTCAGCAGGATAATGCGCTCTGCCACAAGCAAAATTGGTACAGGAATGGTTTGAGGAGCACAACAACGAGTTTGATGTGTTGACTTGGCCTCCAAATTTCCCAGATCTCAATCCAATCGAGCATCTTAAAGAATCTGCTAACATCTTGGTGCCAGATACCACAGCACACCTTCAGGGGCAACCTGATCTCACAGAATTCCATGAAATGAACACGGGCCCCTTAACTCAAAATCCGTGGCAGTTTCACGGAATCGCCGAAAATTCCGTGATGGGTCCACGGAAGTGATGCCTATGTAAGTCAATGACAGTAAACAGATGCGTTGGGCATGGTTATCATCATGAAACTATGATTTTTGCCATTATGACATGGAGTGTGATTCTCGATTTAATCAGCCAGCATAATTTTATTTATAATTATTTTCATTTTTTCATTTATTTACAGTATTTAGACACGTTTTGAACACTTAACCCAATCCCTTCCCTAAACCTACCCATTTGTGTATTATAAAAAACAGGATATCAGATACGACTGCAGGCACAATTTATTCAAAAAGTACAAATATTCCAAGTGTTCCGAGGCCAAACGATTGATTTGTGTAAAGAAAATCCCCAAAAGCGATCAACAGCATCGAGTCCATCTGCCAAAGATCAAAAACACATTTCAAATTTTACCGCCTGAAGAAACGTTACGTCAGCTTTGACAGCATTGGCTGTTGTATGTCTCGTGATCAATTGCGTCATTACATCGGCTTTGATTGTAAAATGCCATTGGCTCTCGTGTGTCTCTGTGTTCACGGAGCGCCGGGATCATAATTTTAGCGATTAAAACATTAAGATCAACTCTGTTCTTTACATGAAGACATCGTGTGACTTCAGAAGACTTGGAATGCAACATGAGTTAATACTTTTATACTGTTTTTGGTTAGTTTTTGCAATAAATACCTGTGAGTGTACTTGTATTTGCCTGTTATGTGTATTATATTGTTGAGAGTGGGTAGGTTTAGGGTAGGAGTGAAGTTAGTTGCTCCAAAATACAAAAGTAGCCTATAAATATTCATAAAATCATGTCTACTTTTTACTGTCATTGACTTGGCATAGGAATCACTTCCGTGGACCCATCACGGAATTTTCGGCGATTTCGTGAAACTGCCACTGATTTTGAGTGAAGTGGCCCGTGTTCATTTCACGGAATTCTGTGAGACCAGGTTGTCAGGGGTCTAGTGGAGTCCATGCATCGACGGGTCAGGGCTGTTTTGGCAGCAAAAGGGGGACCAACACAATCTTAGGAAGGTAGTCAGAATGTTATTTCTGATCAGTGTATAAGCAACAATGCATAAAATATCTAGAAAGATTAATCATAGATTTTTTTAACTTCTTTTAAAAAAAGTCAATGGAGCAAGACAAAACACACTTATTAAACATAAATTGTTTTTATATCTTGAACAGTTATTTCAAAATGAAAAAAAAAAAAAAAAAAAAAAAAAATGAAATAAGACAACACCAGTGATTATTGCAGAGTGTTATGGCTCTGACAAGGCAACAACAATCAAAAACAAGTTTGATACTATAATGCACATTAAGTATTTCTGCAGGCTACATCAGTTTTGCATGATTAAAAAGCAAATGAAATATAGATAACAGTCAAGAGAGATGGATATGGTGGAGGACAGTAATGGGCAATAAATATATTGTCCTATCTCCCCTCTATCCCTTCCTGAAGGACTCCCTATTGAAACCTTATATATAATACTGAACAAACACTGAACAAGGTTACAAGAGGAGGAATAAGACATCTTATTGTACTTGCTGGAAAAAAGCCTCTTAAATTCAAAGAGAAGTTTACAGAAAGTCAAAACCTCACTTATTTTCTGACTGGCCATGAAGATTTAAAAAGAAAAATTGCTTTACTTTAGCTCCTAAAAGAGTCTTCTTTAAGAGAACCATCTTTCCATGTTGCATTCATGAAGGGTACAGGTCTGGTTATTTGTGATGCAGGAGAAATGTGAACGGAAAAGTTAACCTTTCCCATGAGTGATGGCCGTCAAGGCACACAGCTCCTCTTCATGACAAACCCCTATGCTTAAAGGTTACATATCACCATCTACATTTGCCTGTCACTATATGAGGGTATGAGTTGGAGCCGAGTTTTAAAGACTCCATCCTGGATTCAATCATTCAGCCATCATTCCAACTACACAAACAAAAAGTTCCTGGTAGCAGGCACAGCACATAATTCTGAAATTACAGAAAGCAAAATCACATTTCAGACTTTTCAACCCAAATAGTATGCTTATTATATTGGAAGAAAGGGATCAAATTAGAAAAACAGAATAATTTTCCCTAGTGGTCTCAGCCCCCCCTGTATAATATTTTTGTGTGTGCATGCTCCCCACATACATCAATGTTATGACTCTGCCGAGCAGCAGGAATCCCTAAAAAATAGGTCAGCATTAACGAAGACCTGCCACTTCTGAGGAGCAATGGAGGTTTGAATATTTCACAGAGATGCATATAAATACATGTGATTAGCATATGTGTGTGTGTGGACGGGTGGGGGAAGGGGGTCATTGTGATCAATTCATGATATAAACTGTGAATTGGATTGAATACTGAGTTGCAATTCATACAATATAATCGCGTAAGTTTCACATCAAAATATTTCAATCAGATTTTGACTCGTTATGCTTATGCACTATATTTGTTTATATTTTTGTGCATATATAGGGTCAAATTCCTCTTAAAATCAAATACATCCTGTTTCCTCAATTCAAATTTACAGACTGAATTGAAATTTAACCTCCTGGGTACCACTGTCCTTGTACGAGGACATTATATTTGAGTGAATTTCTCTGACACCATACATGTAACACGTTCCCAGATGTTTGAAGTCTGGATGTCCTGTAAAGAGCACATTCAGGAATCAGGGCTTTTTAGAGATAACATTTGTTTTGAGGTTTATCCAGGACATATGGTTATTTGTAATAACCATTTAAATCTGACTAATTTTCAAATGTTTTTTTTGTTAGAGATAATTTCAGGAAAATGTTATGGATTGCCAACCAAATTAATTGCATACATGTCCACAATAAAGGACACCGGGACTTAAAGCATGTTTATCAGACACAACAAGTGAATAGGGAAAGAAATTACTTATCAATGTTCCTATAAAACAATTTATACTATTACGAAAATGTTGTCTACTATTATTACTCCCATTATTATACTTCTTTTTTACATGTTGCTCCAAGAACACATTAATATGCAAATTAGATACAGTGTATACATTGCATTGAATGGGAAAACCCATGGTCATTTTACCCACATATTGCATAAAGTAAAATGGTATATCAATTAATTCTGTTATATCTTTCATATCATAGCTGAGAATTGTCTTTAAACAAAGTCTGGTTAAAAAAAATCCTTAAACCTGAAAAAAATCCCATAGTTTATGTCTTCTTGTCATTTTATTTTTTTCACGAGTGCTAGTGTCCCCTTTCGAGGACATCGCTAAAATATCATAAGACATTTTTTTTTTAATGTTTCTCTAAACAATGTAATGACATGAAAAAATATGAAATTCAAAAGTCTTTGTTTTCATGGGTCTTAGGAGGTTAGTCAAGCATTGTACCAAAAGTAACTACATATCGCTAGACACTATTACCTGCACACAAACAAATTAACCGAGAGAGAAAGAGAGAGATAATTAAACCAGACAAACACGGGACATCTGCAAGTGTTTTAGTTGAACGCGATGATAGTCCTGCGATGACCGCACAGATCGTTGCTTCTCTGCGGGACTGACGGAAGAGAGGGAGGGGTGAAGGGAGGGAACGAGGGGAGGCTCCATCTCTCTAATGTAGTTGATGAAGATCCCTCACTCCGGAGACCTGACAGGGGTCGCACTCTCTCCAATCACGTCGCGGACCGCAGAGCCACGAGCCAGCGAACCAGTCAGCAAAGCGCTCCCTCATTCCGCTAGGTCTTTTTCTCTCTGACCAGCTCACTCACAGTCACCCCCTCTCTCTCTCTCTCACACACACACACACACACACACACTCGCTCTTGCTCTGTTCATTCTAAAACCGCAGGCACGTACACTTCAGCACTCTCTCTCTCTTGCGCGCGCGCGTGCTCGCTCAACCTTTTTGCTTTCCTCACTGGCGGCACGCGCATCTGTCTCCGCTTCTGTACTGTACAGGATGAACAAGAACGATAGACTCCTGAGAGAGAGTAAATGAGAAAACAAGGAACTAAAACAAGGAAGGCAAGGTGAAACGAGGGATGAAAAGAGGCTGAGGACAGATGAAGGAAGAGAGTTTGTGAAGCATTTGGATTTTACTGATTTCAAACATCCATCCATCTGTTTGCCCGGTGGAAAAGGACTCAATTAAGGTAGGACATTTTTCTGTGCACAAATCTCCTGAATCTGTGAGTGTGTTTTGCTGATGTGGACTTTCTTACCAGGTCAGTAATGAACAGTTAGGGAGCGCGGAGAGCTCATAACTCTTGGTGTATAAATGTTGGGTTCCTCTCAAGCCCCTGCAAAATCACTGACCTGTCAGCATCCTCAATTATGAGTGTTTATCCCTAATCGTATAGCCATGTAAGCTGCAATACTTTCAGTGCTAAGAGTCCAGAAGGAAACAAGCCAGCGATTAATCCCTTGTTTTTGACTGTGGATGCTGAGGGAAGGTTGTTTTGCTGACTGACTCTTCAGTCAGGTGAAAACTGGCTTGATGCTTGCAGAGATTGGAGTGGAAGTCCTGATTGCTACCCACCAGTGCAAACACTCATACCTGGAGTGTGTGTGAGTCTCAATTATGTGTGAGGCAACATTTACATATAAAAGCAGGTGTGTGATTCGTTTCTTACTGCCACAAAGTAGTGAAACACTGGTTTTAAAAAAAGATCTCTGCCAAGAGACATTTTGGCAACATCAAGGACCTGCTTCAAGTGCTTTTGAGGGACTAGAAAAGACAGACAAATTACTAGCAGCGCTAGATATATCAAGTGGCTCTAAAATGTAGTGTTTCCCTGACAGTTCGTTCCCAGATGAAACAGCAGTGCAATGAACAGTTTCAGCATTTTGTGAATTATAAAGAGAACGAGACTTAATCCACATGCACTTGTTAAGTCGTTGTTTCTCACACACCATTGTCATACTATTAATAGAGATATTCATGTACAAAACACAGGAGTCTGGTGTTTATGTACATATTAATTTAATCTCACAGAGATTATGGACTTTGTGACATGCGAGAGGGATTAGACCTCAAGCGGTTTCTGTGTTTCAGAGGTACATGAATCGCAACACAGTCAAAAAAGAAAAGAAAAAAAACACTCTACTGTATTTCTGTGTTTTTAGTGAGGCAGATGTGGATAAACAAATGCAAGACTTATGTTATAACTGAGAATGCACAGCTTGACTTTTATAATAGCCTGACAACAAAAGAGGACTGGGAATCTCTCAACATACATTTTTACCATTAGAAATAAACACAGTTTTGAGGTTTGATAATAAAACAAAATGTAAACAAATGTGTGAAATTAACCAAGTGAATTCCCTACAAAAGACCAGATGTTTTTGCTTCCAATGAAGCACAAAATGGTCTTTGGAAAATTTCAAATAAATGCTGGAGAGCATGAGCATCAGGTTTTTCTCTTGTTGAGCTCATTCAGAAATTAATAAAATGTTGTAATTCATATTAAATTGTTATACTGATATCATTTATAATGAAAAGGGTTGTATTAAATAACAAACAAATGAAAAACAGAGCCTTTTGTAACAAGTGCATGGAAATTGCATCGGATTAACATCATGTTTGCTTGTGGGAAACACTTTAGACACTGTAAAATAGCATTTCCTGCATTGCACTTTGCATTGAAATGAAAAAAGGAACGTCATCTGCATATTTTATATGAAGATCAAACCCACAATGATTCATGTCAGAAGTCTATTTCAAAAGCATTTCATGACTGTCAGAATTACTCATTATTATGGCAAGTGTAACCAAATATAGAATCACACTCTGGTGGTAAGTTTTCCCCTCAGAGACAACATATCTATAATTTTCAGAGCTTGTTTGTACAACTGTATTGTGGCAGCTGTTATGTGTGTGTGTGTGTGTGTGCTGGGGGAAGTGTGGCGTAATCCCTTCTGGATAGTAAAATTCAGAATCAGCATTCCTAGAATAAACCACAGAGTAGAAAATGGTGTTAAAAATAATAGGAGGTGATCTGTGACGTCCACTTAAATTCACCCAAACTCTGCCTCTAGCTGTCATAATTCAGAGGATGTGATGTGCCAGGAATAAGACACAATATCGGCCCATCTCTTAACTGTATTATCCACCTATTTTTATTTGATCTGTTGCGGCATTGCAAACGTCCCATGGTAAAAAAGCTGATCCCGTCCATCTGTTAAAGGTTGCACGGATTTGTGGGACGCTCTAGGACAAAAAAAGAGAGAAAAAAAAAAGAATAAAAGATGAATGCACAGCAGTCAGCGGACAGAATTTAACTCACAGATGAAGCTGAAACGAATCCTATCTTTTCCCTGGATCAAGCCAGCCTTTGCAAAGACAGGAAACACCAGGCTTCAATCAGTGTCTGAAATCAGTAGGCAGGGACAATTCAAAGATCCCTTCTGAACATACTTTAGAAACCCAGAGCTGGCAGGTCTTAGGTTTGCTTTTTGTGACAGAGATCAGAGCAGACAGTAGAAGAAGCAGAGCTCCTAGTGATCTGAGCTTCTGGTGAAAACAAAGCCGTGTCCCAACAAGAGTCCAATTCCCCAGAGCGAGCTATAGCAGATGCACTAGCATTGGGTTTAATGAGGAATCCTCTTTTGACCAGTTGGTAACACCAGAGACAGACAGCTCACAGAGAGAGAGAGAGAGAGACAATCAGCACAGAGGGAGAGAGAGAGACAGCACTGAGGGTGAGCTAAATGAGGTCTAATCAGCTCAAAGCAGATGGGAACCCTGAGACGGAGGGGATCGGAAGCGCAAGATTTGACATGCCCCTATGTCCTTCTCATCAGAATTCAATTGGAATTGAGAGAGAATGATGACATAAAGTGGCACGGGTCCAGGGACATGAACACACGGGTCAATAACAGCTGGACACACTGATATATTTGACTGTGTGTGTGTGTACTATAGACCTAAACATACAGATTAACCTTGAACGTGCCCCTATATCATGCCCATAAAACCCCCAGCCTATCCATCTCCATAAAATGACCAAATTAAGCACCATATCATGGACCAAAGGGTTTTACTTACTCTTTAAATTAAATAAATGAATTCAATGCACTATGTAGACATGCTCGGTTTCCAGTCCAACCAGACAATTATGGGGGGAAAAAGTAATTCAGAATGCACATAAACATAGATTAGAGCTAAAAGATCACAATCTCGATTCAAACACCCATGCAATCTTTTTCCTAAATGAAAACGATTCGCCTGTGTCTATTAAACCTTTGACAAAATAACACCAGAAGATTCAAATCTGTGTCTGCGCAGATGCAACAGAGAGCAGTTGTCAAGTTTAGGTATGAAACCGCTTCACGAACAGTCTTTTCAACCACACATTATTGTTATTTCTGTGTTATACGTATTCAAATGATAACAGAAATACTGATGTATGTTTGGATATAAACACTGATGTCTACGGTAGTGTTCAAAATAGAGTAGTGCTGGGCGGTATACCGGTTCATACCGAAGACCGGTGTTTTTTTTTGTTGTGAATTTTGATTATACCGCAATACCGGTATATGTCGCTTAAACAGCGTTCGGAACACGGCGCAGCGCGACACTGTTTGAGAGGGGTCCCTTTTTACTGTTGCACTGTAGTGAGGACACAGCTGAGATCGCATTACAGCCTATCCGAAATCGCCCCCTAAACCCTCATTCACTATTCCCTATGTTAGTCCACTAATATAGTTCACTTGAAGGAGTGAATGAAAACGAGTGCATGCAGTCGGTCAGCCGTTGAGTGTACATCGGCTGTATACTCGTTATTGCAGTGCAATGTGGGATTGAATGAGTCCACTCAATAACGTCCACTATAGTTTCGGACACCACTACAAATGGCTGCCCCCTTAAATAATGCCCAATTTGAGGGTATAAGTGAACATGCGCAAGTGAACGGTTTCTGCGCGGAGTGCCGGAATGAGATTAAGGGCCCTTTCACACCTACCTTGTTTGTAGTGTGAAAGCATTTTCTCTATGGTTCGGACTTTCAGACCATTTACAGGAAGTTCCTGTTTATGTTTAAATATTATAATGTTATTTTTAAATTTCATCTAGGCTACATTGATTATGAAAAGTGAAAAGATGCGCAATTTGTCCGAAGACAGAAGGTCAGAAATGATTTTGAACACTTCATTCAAGTTTTGTTTTGTAGAAAGCCTTTCGTTAAAGTGAATTTTGTTTTGTATAAATTGTATCTTCATTTGAATCAACGTTTAATCAGATAATTGCCTGGATTTAATAAATAAGAAGCAAATAGTCTATAGCAGACAATAATCGTGACATGGAGGCGCGGTAGCGATCACATGCTTTGCACATGAACTGGAGCCGAAATCGCTCCAATAAATCGCTCAAATAAACCGAAACTCAGCAGGCTACTTGCCTCACAGACATGAGAAATATGTGTATAGAAAGCTTGAAATGTCCACTTTATAAACAAAACAATTTGAAACGAAAAGAAATAGTACTGTTCACTAGTGGCAACAATATGCGTCAATTCATTCTTGTCAAAGACACAAATACAAACCAATCAATGTCAAGATGCCGCCCACATAGATGATGATGACTGGACGCGAGTATGTCATGTAAAGTTATTTAGTCCGCTCACATAATTGCATTGTGAAACCAAACCAAAACTAACCAAATGGAGAAAATGTATCAAAACATGAACTTCGGTTCGGAGTCTTGGTGCAGACTTTCAGGTGTGAAAACGCCCTAACAACGCTCACCACATGGATCATATCAGATACAGACCTGTTATTAAGGTTTTTTTTGGACATATTTCATATACTGTAGTGCTCTAAACATGAACCAGCAGTGTGTATGCACACATATTTCATCACAGCTTCTTCAAATTAAATATACAGTATGTGCAAACAAGAATGCTGATACTACAGCCGAACGTCTGATCATGAACGCTATGACAATGGGTTATTCTGCTACACCGAAGACAATGATGCAAGTTAATAGACTGACAATTCAAAGAAGAATGGGCAAAAAAGTAACTGTTTTATTCTTTCTTTGTTAAACTTATGTGTGTCATTCGTTCAGAGACTGTAGTGCTCTTAAATGTATTGAAAATATCCTTAGACCTTTTAAATGTTCTTCCACGTTTCTCCCTCGTTTTAGCAGTTTGTTGTTATATAGGGTTAGATTTTTAAAATGCGTAAGGTGCCGTCAACTCCGTGGTCATATTTTAATATGCATGTGTCTGAAATGAATGCATTGCAGGTCTGTGTTTTATTGGTTGTTGTCTCTCCACAGCATCATTTTGTGGGGCTTTGCAAACCTGTATTAATTCAAGTGTGGGATTTTTCCATCATGACAGTAAAATAGGGCATTCTAGGCAATCTACTACAGTATTTCCTCTCTCAATCAGGAGAAAATGTGGTTAACACCCTGTCATGCATAGAGGGGAAAAAAAGTCATATACCACGAAACCAGTATAATTTAGAAAAATACAGTGATATACATTTTTGGTCATAGCGCCCAGCACTAAAATAGAGCAAATTACCTTTTGAAAGTAAAGGCATCTGCACACTAAAAGATAATCAAGCTGATTTTGGGCCCAATTCTCCCCTTCAATCCTAGGTAAAGTCCTGATTATATTGATGGTTCTACAGAGAATCTTATCAGATTGTCCTATCTTGTGAGGTGTGTTAAGAGTGATTGAATCTGCTCGGAAGAACATCAGGGCCACACCGATCTCAAATCTTAAATATCCAACATCTTGAATATTTACGATCAGAGCACACACTCTGTAGATTGTCACGTGGAACGAAACGATACCCAATCAGAAAGCGAGCTGATGGAAGCAGACTGTCCTCCAAAAAAAAAAAAAACCAGACTATAGGTCGTTTTTCAAGCACCTTATTACGACCTTTATTTACATTTTAAAGTCATGCGGCGTGTTACGTCTGTCATCATGACTGTCATTACCAATCAAAATGCGTGTTCATTTAAATGCAATGTGTGGACTTTTTTACCACCATTAGTGATTTATAGTGCATATACACTTTATGAGCACATGCATTCCCTGGGATCGAACCCACGATTGCATGATCATATGATTACATGATGTTGTATTTAGCAATGCTCTACCAATTGAGCTACGCAAAACCCGAGATATGACGCAAATAAAAGGGAACAATGCATTAAAATGAAAGTGTCCTGTTGTCGATAGGGGCGCAACTTTAGTAAACGTTCCTATGGGTCGTATTTCATGAATTAAAATGAAAGTGTCCTGTTGTCGATAGGGGCGCAACTTTAGTAAACGTTCCTATGGGTCGTATTTCATGAATTAAAATGAAAGTGTCCTGTTGTCGATAGGGGCGCAACTTTAGTAAACGCTCCTATGGGTCGTATTTCACGTATTTCAGGGAAGTGACATATACCTATATAGGCGTATTGGTTGGAGGACATGTTGGACGGAAGACGGAAGTATAACATGACTTTATCCAAAACGTTTCTTTTTTTCCCATGAATTTTCTGTAAAAAACAGTCCAAACACTATTATCGGCATTTATTCTTGCCCGCCATCTGCCATGTTTGTTTACTCCGTATAACCGCGAGAGCTTTAGCGAGATTTCCCGTGTTCACAGTCTGGAATCTGGTTGTTTATCAATGGAATCCGTTAGTGTGTGTTGTGCTGTCTTGGTCACATCACGGCGCTCCACACACTATAGGAACAAAACTGTTAAATCAATGTTTTTTCATTGTCATGTTTGTGGTCTCTCACGTTTAGACAAATATTTTAGTGTGAAAAATAGATAAAACATGTGCAGTTTAACTCTAAAGGTCAGAAAGGAGGAGACAAATGGTCATGAAGAGCTAAATTACAACTGTTTCTGCGGCAAGAAACCTTTAACATTATAAGTGGACTTCAGAGAAAGGAAAATACTGCCAAAGTGTATGATATAGCCCGGATATATTTTATAACACGTCCTTTACACTCCCTTGACACTCCAAAGCATCAAGTTCCTCATTTCAACCATCCCAATGGCTCTTTTCATTCACACAAACCTGAGCCGCTTATCTTGAATTCTCTCTTAAAGCGATCTCAATGCATAATGCAGCTGAATAAGCTCTCTCTTTAAAGAAAGCCATCGCTGATGCAGTGAAAGAGCATTGGGGGAGTGAATGACTGGGCAGTGCTGTACAGAGGAGGATATCCTCTCTGGTGTGCTGCACTCCGCTGCAGGCTGCAGGAAAGATCCATGGTAATCCCGTGTACTTATTGTGTGATTGACGAGGGCCTTCAGATATCCTGGAGACTGAATGGGTGGCAGAGAGGTGATGCCACAGGCCAGCTGAACCCTTCTAATGCCAAAGTCAACAAGGCCTTAGACAGTTCAAGGAATAGTTCACCCAAAAATGACAGCTCTCTCATCTTTTACTCACCCGCATGTCGTTCCAAACGCATGTGACTTTCTTCTGTAGAACACAAGAGAAAAATGCTATGCTCTTTTCCATAAATTACAATAAATGGGCACTGAAGCTTTCAAGCCTAAAAAAAGGCACCATAACAGCGTTCCACTTGTGTGCTGTTTTCTGATTCCACACAATAGGTGACCGGAAAAGAGAATGAAGTTTAACTGAATTTTCTCTGAAAATGTTGACGTCTTGTAGGGTTGTGCCGATAGTATCGTGTATCAATGATATTATTGATGATTATTATTAGAAAGTGATTGTTATTATTAAATTAACATTAGGACCTACAATTAATTTGCCTTCCCTAATTTCATAACAACATCCTCACCACATAACCCCACTTGCGACACTCACACCTGCATATGAGAACTCCTCAATGAAAATATTTTAAAATCAGACTACAAACTACATCCCACATCAAAATTGAATCGCAAGGTGATCTATTCACAAATTGTCAAGAGTGCTTGTTATAAATGAGACGCTTCATTCTTATACAGTTGTTGTTTAAGCCTAGATGAAAATGGCATTGTTGTTCGCCAGCTTTTTTTTGTTCCCATAGAATATAACAACACATTTCATGACACTAATAACAATACAATTACAAAATATTAGTTATACTAACAATATCACTAAAAGTATATAGGCTTAATAGCTTACAGTCTTTTGGTCCAAACACAGCACAAATCAATCATCTGTGAAAATCAAAAGCAGCCTCAAACACAGACTTTAACAAGAAATATTTCTTCTCATTTTTTTCACTGTCACTAATGTATGGTCCACAAGAGAAATATTAAGCCAGTAAATTAAGATAGTTGATATTGGCTTCCGTCATCAGCACTGAATCATCTTGTTGTCTCTGAGAGAATGCACTGTTAATGCAGCGACAGATGCCAAAAGCTTGGTCAGTTTTTGCTTTCACTTATACTGTCAGGGAATAAGAACACATTTGCATGCACTCTCTTAACCCAATTATGCTTATTAAGCAGCGTTTAGAGGAATATGCAAACATGTGCTGCGCGCTTTCCTCTCAATAACAAAATAAACCCACAACTAAAATGACAACGGTAAGAAAACAGCAGTTAAAGGTACCATAGAATACATTAATACAATATTTTAAATTGTTCTCTGATACCTACATAAAAGGCATGTGGCTTAGGGCAAAAATACTCCAGATATGGTTTTACATGTCCATTTACAACCCTAGGATCAAATGGGCGGTTATTACCTTATTTGGAATAGACATGAATAATAATGTTGAGCTCTGCTCTGATTGGCTGTTTCACAGCAAGGCTCACTTCGGTAGCTCACACAAGTGCAGTTATTCAGCAAACACAATCGCAAACAGCACAAGCGGTTCGTGATTCGTGACAGAACACAGACCACCTGAATGACACTTTACAGCTGCAGTCCATAACTTTTTGCACTCTAGCGGTTATTGAACAGAACTGCATGCGTGTTGAGAAAGAACTTTGCAGCCGGAGCTACTTCTCTCTGTTTATGTCTATGGCGAGTCACGCAGGGACTGTGCTCCTCCGCAGCGGTTCCTACCAGCCTGGCCTGAAATAGTCCCAATATAAACACGCATTATAAGTGTACCATCATGATTCAGGGTAAGACAAAAACACGCTTTGGAAAATGGATTCATGTTGTACATTCTCATATAATTTTTGTAAATCTTGAACACAAAAAAGTTACAAACAGCAGCTTTAAGCAGAAAACTCAAATGGAGATTGCGGAAATGCAGCTTACTTGTTTATGTGTGGAGAGCTCGCGTGCACATGGTTGCTAGATTGCAAATGTTAAAGGTCCCATGGCATGAAATTTAGTTTTTCAACAATAATATGAGTTCCCCTAGCCTGAATACTGTCCCCAAGTGGCTAGAAATTTTGATCGGTGTAAACCGAGTTCTGGCTGTCTTTCTCTGCCTTTGAGAAAATGACAGCCCAGACGAGCTGATCTTGAATTTTCCTGTTATGACGTCATACCAGGAACGGTTACCTCCCTTTCCTCCGCCCAGAGAATTTGGCACGCCCATGCGACCGCCATATTTGTTTGCCCTCGAGAGATCATGGCTTGTGAACGAGTGAATGCTGGCAGTTTCTCAGTGTTTGGATGTACAAATGAAAACAGAAGTCTTTTTTCAGTTCCTTCTGATCTGTGATCAGTGATTTCTGATGTGTAGCTAATTATTCAAGTTCACACATAACTTTATTATTCGTGCTTTTGTGCTACAGTGTCTCTTTCAGTTAGAATTACAACGGACTGAACAGAAGAAATGACCCATCAAAGAAGGCGTTGTTCCAGAGCACCCGTAATTGCTATTATGTAATCACCATGGAGCAATGGTAGCTCAAAGGTGTTTACCAGCTGGAGCAAACTTTTCTGGAAAAGTCGTTTTGGCAATCTGTTTCGAACTCCCAAAACGAACTCGAAATGACCTCCGTTTTGGCCCATTTTTGTTCAACATCACATCAGTAGATTTAGTTCGAAATGATATGCAGAATCCAGTCTGAATGATTCATTATTTCACTTAAAGTCCCCATTAAATCAGCATTTAGAAGATGTAAGCATTCAAAACTTACAGCCTCTCACTTCTGCCAATATGGATCATTGATTTTGATGATGTCACTGCACTTCAGCTTCTCATCACATTTTCTGTCCAATCAAATGCTCTCTGGAAACTGAAGCATCCCATCCCCTACATTATAAATAGACACTGAAGCTGCGGCTAAAATTCGGTCACTTGTTCACACATTTACTATTTTCTACATGGTGAATGGCACGTAGTGCACAATATAGGAGATAGGGAATGATTCAGACAGTGTAAATATGCTGTCCATTGGACAAATTAAGTCTGGTTTCACGTTAATGTCACGCGAACCACCACAGCGCACACACACACAGTCTGCTCCCGGTCCAGGCACACGATAGCACAGAGCAGATCATGCACAAGTCGACACAGACCACAAAATGCATCGGACTCATGTGAATTCTGCACAGAATGCTATATTTTAAAGCGCTATGGAGGAGATTAGGAGGAAACTGCTGCTTTTACGAGCTCAACGGCTCTGGCCAAGCTGAGATATAAACAAAGCGCTATTGGCTATTTAAAAAAAAAAAGGAAGGAGCTGCTAGATATGCCCTGCCCTGTCTTTCTGTTTCAGTGGAAAATAACATCAACACATTGAATAATGCTGCGCATTTCAAGGCACTTGAACAGTGGGACTTAACCCTAAAACAACTTTTTTTAGTTAATAATCTGCAAGACTGGGGCTTTATTAGTGCTGTTCATTGATTCGAGTAAATGTTTTGACATTTGGGTATAAAGTGTTTTAATTCTACAATATATGGTGTAAAAATGTCTGAGTGCTACTCTCTTAAGGTTGAACGGTGGCTACTGCTGTTGAATTTTCCTATTGGACGTTGTTTGCCATGGCGACGTATGTTGCAACTTCCAACGGCTCACTACCCACGCCCCTGGCACGAACTCACCACACCCTAAGAAATGTCTTCCCGCATTGATCACATGAGAACGGCTTCACTCCAGAATGAACTCTCATGTTACATGAAGTAGAAACATTATGAATGAAACTTACTGGACACTTGCTATCAACATTCTAATGAAGAAATTATGGTTAAATAATGCAGCTCCAGTACACGTCAGGCTTTTCTTGCAATACTTTTCATACATGAGACGCACTTTCAAACCCTGACACTCAAGTGGTTGCCGTGGTAAAGAACAACAATACCGTAACATGCTGGCGTATATAGTCTAACTTTTATTTGAGGAAATCTGTTTGACTGGATTTGACTGTTCATAGATAAGGTCGGTGGTCCCATTCTCTCTTGCGCTGCTGCTTCGCTAGCATTGTCGGCATCGGGAGTTAAGACAGCAGTTTGAGCCATCGACTCAAATTGATAAGGCTCTGGCCCTGTGTCTACAGACAATTCACCCTCCTCCACTTCAGGTGAAGGTGGGGGAGAAAAGTCCTCTACTTCAAAAGACCGCTCTGTTGCAAAGCTACTGGCGTCACTCCAGTCATTCTCCATCTTTGCGAGTCTGACAGTTGTCAATAAATCCGTCACTGCTGGTCTCAGATGCACGCCCCCCCGCTCAGCCCCGCCCTTGGTTCGTCCCCTCTGTCTCTGCAGGGCTCTGCCCACTTTTCCAGCATTTTTCAAATATTGCAAGTGGGTGGAGTTAGGCTCTGACCTGGGGTTGAGTTACCCTTTAATATTCTTGTCATAATGTATAACAGGCTACTGGAGATGAAGACTGTCAGTTAATAATTACTTTTGGTCTTTTCAATCACAAAACTCTACATATTGCAATTGTACTTGAGTCCCAGAAGACTTAAAGTATACATACGGATCTATTTTATGAGATTCCATAGTGCTTTGTTGATGCTTGAAAGCTCCAGTCACCATTTATTGTAGCTGCATGGAAAAAGTGCAGCCGGAATGTCTTAACAATTTCTTCTTTTGTGTTGTACGGCGAAAAAAAAAGAAAGCCATACAGGGAGAAGCATTAAGGTGACAGCATTTTCAGTTTTAGGTGAACTATGCCTTTTAGTTCTTTCTTTCTTTGCTGTGGTTATTTTAATCTCTTTCTGCATCTGGCATCTTCCTTCTAACCTTTTCTAAGATCATTCCTCTCGCTTTCCTGTCTCTGTTCTGTTCTCTTCACCCATATAATTTTAATGGAAGGACAGAGCAGCTGCTCTCACCCTCCTTCGTGTCCGCAGCGATGATAGCTCCTGGTATTGAACTTGGGTGTGTGCGTGTGTGTCTCTGAGTATCCATTATCATTTTCATCCAGAGCGAGAGATCCGACCAGATCACTCATCCGGATATGCCTGCCATCAACACTCACTGCCGCAAACACTCCTGCGGAGAGGCCTCAGCCCAACGCCGATCAATAATTGAGATTATTTGGACTCCCTTCACCTTGGGCCGCATGTAGTTTAAAGCTTCAATAAAGGGACTCATTTCTACACTGTTTTATCACAGGCAGAGCTGTTTGAGCGTGTGCGTTCGTGTACATGCTCGCACACAATTGAGATGTCACCTCGTGCGGTTATATATTCGCATCTGCCATGACATTGTTACTGCTATTATATACGCACAATATATTCAACTATTAGCAGCCTAAAAGAAATAAATAAAGAAAAAGATAATAAAAATCATTTTGAGGCGTTTCAAGGTTAAAGCAACAACACAACATTTACCGTCTCTGTTTCAAAAGCTACCTAGCTGCCTACGTAGCTAGGCTTTATAAATGCTTTCTTTTAGCCAGATTCAAAGGCAGCATTGCATATGTCCTTCAAAAAGAAATAAAATAGTATGTATGTATGTATGCTTTGTCATTTTGTGATAATTGTGTTTTTTGTTGCTCAGCTGGTAGTGTGTGATACTAGTAATGTCAAAGAGAAGGATTCAATTTCGAAGAATTCATCTATTAAAAACATATAATGCTGTTTAAAAGTTTGAGTTCAGTTAGATTTTTTATAAAATAAATTAATACTTACATTCTGCAAGAAAGCATCACATTGATCAAAAGAGACATTTATAATGTGGCAATTTTGATTTTTGTTCATTACAAATCCTGAAAATGTTTATCGGTTTTCACAAAAATATTAATCAGAGATTTTTTTTGAGCAGCAAATCGGTACCCTGACGTCGTCATTATAGTCAGAATATGAGTCTGAGACTGCTCCATTGGGCTGTGATTATGGGGCGTTTCAACCGAACCAGGAAAGAAAATTACTCTGCACTCAATTGGATAGACCTACAACCAATCAGAGCAACGGAGTCAGTGTGTATGTTGAGCGACGCATAGTTGTCAACAGAACTCAACTGCATGCACGCTGGAAGAAGTAGAAGAAGATGATTGTAAACGATCTTTGCCGGTGTTGAAAAAAATGTTTACTTATCAACAAGAATTATCATTTTTGAGAGAAATAGTAAAGGTGAATGCATATACGAACAAGTTCTCCATTTAGGATTAGAACAAATTCAACCCAAGCGCTCTTTGGTGACGTAGATGATTACGTTACTGTTGATCATCTGTCCATCATCGTATAAAGCCGCCCTGACAATTTGATTGGTCCGAACAGCTCTGGTTGGAGCATAGTTGCTCCACAACGGATCAAGTCCAGACCGAACATCCCGACCTCAAATGTTCGGCTGGCATCCAGGCTAGCAAATCAGCATATTAGAATGATTTCTGAAGGATCATGTGACACTGAAGACTGGAGTAATGATGCTGAAAATTAAGTTTTAAGTATTAACAGGGCTCCAGACTGCAACTAAAACGGTCACATTTGCGACCAAAAATATTATTTTGCTATAGTTCTATTTTTGCTGAGATCGCCACTGCGACCATATAAATTTACGTGCCTTTTTACCGGTATGTTCTGTGATGAGTAGCCCATCACATATTTTGTTGTGTTGTCATAATAAAACGAGAGACACGCAGCAAAGTTGCAGTGGAAAAAAAAACTCACCTCTGAGTTCGAGCGAGCGCAAATATCAGGCTTTTTCAAAGCCCTAAGCTCTACCGAACAACTACGCTGACTCTATGCCAGCATGAGAGAGAGATAGAAACGACGGATACGCCTCAATGAATGAACATCCAGGTAATGTAAAAGTGCAGAAAGGCAGTGTCCACTTCAACTTCGTGCACACAATGTGGATAAACTACAACAAATAACCATGCTAGCTGTGTGGACGCGAACTAATCGTTAACGATTCTTGTGTTTAATTGATACTGATATGGATTCTTATTCTCAATATCTTTTAATCTTTGCTGTTTTCCGTTAACTGCCTGAACTTCACATTGTGAAGTAATCACTTCACAAGATTACGTAACTATCACTGTTAGTATGTTGCTTTCAATGTGTTTGCTAATTTTAGTAAACAATTAACAAACGTTCAGCTTTTTAAATTGATACAATTTTATCATGAAATACAAGCAATAAATGTCATTTTGGCGCTCTTTAATGTGGCTCAATCATTTCAAGCATTTTGACCTTGGAAAGAGCTTGTGTAAAACTTAAGAACCATGTCAAATTTACCTCAGAAAAGACATTCAATGCCCATAAACTCTCATCTAGAAAAATAACTATAGAAAGGGGCACTTTGCTAAATATATGCACTCACATAATCCTTATATTTTCATTTAACCTGTTAGCCTTCACCCCCGCTTTTGAAAAAATCCTAAGAAATGGCATAATCAGACTAAAACCGTTACAGTTAATGATTCCTTTGCACTAAAATCATAAGTATGGCATCATTTGAAAGCAGAAAATTGGCAGTTTACTGTAAATTCAAAATTATAATTATTTTCATAATCAAAAATAGCTATTATAAGCTTCAAAGTTTTGTAAAGTTATTAGCAATCTAGAAGTGCACTACAGCTGAAGCCACATGTCTGACCATGTTATATTTCAAATCTGAAGATGATAAGTCTAAAACTCTGAATTGTATTAAATGTTTTTCAAGATCATGTCATATGATTTTATTTTGAGATTTCTCTAAAATGTTAACTGATGTTTATTGCCATCTCTGCTGAGCTACCATTCAGTTTATTGTCTCTATTGTTTTGAGGTGCAAACTGCCCATTCAGTTTCAGTCTCCCCAGAACACTTTCACACCTCTCTGGCCAGGTTATGGCTCTTATTAAATTATTATTTTGTCTTCATTGTAATCACTGATGACTCTCTATTCAAACTGTTCTATTCAAACCTCATTTATGATCAAACTTCTCACTTCACCTTCTAAAAAGCCTCAAATGCCGTTGTTGACAATAGAAACATTTCAATTGGTTTTTCATTTCAGTCTATTCAAAATTATTAATAAAAATAACGTATTTGCCCAGGTGGCAGGTGCATTGGCTAGCTAGCATGTTAGCTTAGCACACAATCAAAATACAATAAAGATTAAAACCATGTTTGTTCTCCAAAATTATATCACAAGTGGGATGTTTTAAATAACCTTCTGTGGTCTCATTTGGCTTCGGATCAAAAAATCAGACAGAAAATATATCATTTTACAATATTCTGCATATTGATAAAAGGTATGTCGAATAGCATTGCATTATAAATATAATCTATTATGAATACACCCAACATGGTATAAAGAACACAGACAAACCATACATCATCGCGATTGTGTGTTTATTATCTTCAAATGTCTCTATATTTGCATGTTTCGCGATCTCAGGAAGCTTTAATTATGGACTTCTATTGTGGCACATGGTATCTTCTTCGTCTGTCTGTACCATATATGGACTACATGTGCACAGAGCGCCCTCCGGCTGCCAGTATGAATTGAAAACAACACATAAGAGTCTCCATCGCTCATGATTAGGCTACATCTGCGCATTTTGAGGAAGTATTGAATAAAAAATACTCCTCTGTTTAGAAATTTGACACAGACATATGAGAATCTATCAATATTTCTCCTCATCTGCACACTTTTGAACTAAAAGCCCTGAGGGATGTTGATTTGTCGCGAGTCTTTGTGACGAGAATAGAGGAGTTTTTTTTATGAATGAGAGCAGCTGAGGCTCATATTACAATCAAACGGTACCGACACGGTTTTCATATTCATAACTCCTGACACATATTAACAAATTACTGTCACTATAAGACTTTGAGAATAAAACAGAGGTAAAAAATGGAAGCTTGACTCTTAGATCTTTTAAATGATGTATAGATTGTCATGGTAATTACTTACATCTGACAGTCATTTGAGCTAATTTAAACAAATAAAGCTTGAGGGCGAATGCGTCCTCAATCCGGTTAAGAGGTTAACCTGTTTACATAAAGAATGGAAGGAGCTAAAAATGAAATTCAACACTGCCTATATAATTGCATGTGAGGAGCTGCATTTCACCAAATTTATCCTCAGATATTACTAATGAAGAAAAAATTAGGTGTGTGCAAGACACACTGTTCATAAATGCATTAGGAGGCGACCAAACTATACACAGTGGCCAAGAGATGGATGGAAAAGCAATAAAATGAAAATTAAAAGGAGGGCAGATGTGACAACAACACATGACAAAATTAAAACACGTTTATTAAAACACATTTATTATTTTGTGGCACTTAAAAAAATAATGTAGCTCCTATTTTCCCCCCTAGGAGCCAATGGCTCCTTAATTGATTTTTTAGTTTTTTTGTCTGGAGCCCTGATTAAGTACAAATTACATTTTAATATATATGTAATATATATTAAATTGTATTGTATTTTTTATATATATAAATGAAGAATGGTTTTGGTGAGCATAATGTCAATGTCAATTTTATTTCTATAGCACTACTAAACAAAACACCAGTTGACCAGTGTGCTTTACATCAATACAAAAGACAAAGTAAAAACACTATATACATACAATAAATTTCATCCTTAGCCATATGCCAAATAAAAAAAAATAGGTTTTTAGCCTAGATTTAAAAACAGCCAAGGAAGGGGCTAATCTAATATTAAAAGGTAACGCATTCCATAGTCTTGGCGCAGCTGATGAAAACGCCCGGTCCCCCCTACTTTTCAACTTTGTTTTCGGTATACATAGTAGTCTCTGATTTGACGACCGGAGGGACTTAGCTGGACGATGTTCTGTCAGTAGATCCGAAAGGTAAGGAGGGGCCAAATCATGTAAGGATTTAAAAACCAGAAGAATAATTTTAAAATAAGAGTTTTTTAAAAAATCTTACCAACTCCAGACTTGTGAACAGTAATGTAAATGTAATGCTCAGTTACTTAGCTACATGTTGACAGCTGTGCACTTTGTGAGTAAAACTGCTGTGTATGTGTAGCATTTCAAATCAGTCCATTACAGTTTGTATGCTCCCTATGTAGTAAACAGCAAGGCCGTACACTAGGAACTGTAGCAGAGCCACTGTGTTTTCTCTAATTTCCATCACTTTCACGCAAGTCTTTTTTCCTTCCACGTCAGAACTCCTACCGTTCTCAAGCTTCTTTGTTTTATTTTGAACATGTAACCCCTCTCTGTCACCCTCCACCTGCCACCTATACATACACACACACACTTGCTGTGAGACAATCAGCAGAAGGGGGCCTAAACATCTCAAATTAAAGTCTGGCTGTGATGGATGGGCTCCTATCTGAGAGAGATATTGCACCTGTTTCCCCCCTGAATGATAGCCACTTCTCCCCATCGTTTATATTGATTTGTCTCCATCCTCCTCGCTCGTTTCCAGCAGCTACTCGTACACGCACTACTACATGGCAGTAGCATGAACAATCGTGCTTCAACACATCTGCATACTAGCTATAATTTGACTGTGATGTCTTTTGTGTTATACCAGTTGAGAGATAAACACTTCAACTGAGCGTCCACAAATATTTAAAATAACCTTTCTCCCATTGTCTTGTTCTCACGCTCTGCATTTTTTTTCCCAAGGATTTGCAGACAATGAAGCACTTACGTTATTGCAATTCCATTGAGAGAAAGAAAAGCAAGAGAAGGTGGGAAGAAGAGAAATCCTTTGCCAATGCAGAGGTGGCTTGGAAGGAGAATAAAGGAAGTTAAAGACAACAGCAAATAATACTATTTCTTTTGCAATGTGAAGAGACAAGATGAAATCAAAATTGACCCAGTTTAGTTTATTTTTTATATATATATAAACATCCCTGGTCTTTTTGTGCATAATTTATCAGTACACTTTTTTTTTTCTGATGTAGCCAAAGCTGCACTGACAACGACAAATATCAACTAATAATCTCATAGCCTGACATGTTTTACTTGGCAATCTTTTTGTCATTGTACAAAACTGCTAAATTATTTTTTTGGTAGATTTCTAGTGTTCTATTGTTATCTCGCTGTTCGAGACTGCCAGCTAAATTAGTATTGTTGTTATTCACCAAATTCTCTCAATTCATTCACACCCAGACTGATACTATTTATGATTAAATTAAGTCTGTTTTAGTTGTAAATGTGTCACATTATGGAAATTAAATAACTGGGATCACCATTTCATGTGATTGTGTCATTTGCATTCTTCTCCCTCCATGGTTCATTTCTGTTCTCCAGCTCTGTGCTGCGTCACGCTGCTATCACAAGCCGTGCAGTGATATCTCTCCTGTATAAACCTTCCTCTTTTCTTTCCGTGGCTGCTGTGTGTGCAGTGACATTATTCACTTGTGCTGTCCTCATACTGTTAACTAATATCGCTGCGTGGATTTGATCCTTTTCAGCGTTTTACATGATCAATTTCTTGTATTTATTTTCAGTTCCAACAAACTGTAATTTTTATGATTTTTTTTTGTATTGTCTGTCACAGGACAGTGCCATTTCTGATGGGTTCAGGCTGTAGAGGAAGTTTTAAATATATTCATGGGTTTTCCTGGGACGGAGTGAAACCCACACAGTGAAACAACATCCAGAGAGAAACAAACTGGCTGAAGTCCTACTAGAGCCATGCAGAAAATGCCACCGCTACAGCAGGGGAGAGAAAATGTGTGAGCACTCGTGTGTAAAATAGAAAGAGAGTTTTCGTGTGTCTGCATATACTGCCACATATACTGCATTTAGATCTATCTCAGCATGACATTGTCAAACATACGTTGAACTCTATCTATAAGTGGATATGTGTATCAATATAAAGTCTACACAGACAGGCGGATGGATGGACGGGTGGATAGGCGGACAGACTGACAGACAGACATGGATGTATGGATGGACGGGCGGATAGGCGGGCAGACAGACATGGATGGATGGATGGACGGGTGGATAGGCGGACAGACAGACAGACATGGATGGATGGATGGATGGATGGACAGGCGGACAGACAGACATGGATGAATGGACGGGCGGCTAGGCGGACAGACAGACAAACAGACATGGATGGATGGACGGGCGGATAGGCGGACAGACAGACAGACATGGATGGATGGATGGACAGACATGGATGGGCGGATAGGCGGACAGATAGACAGACAGACATGGATGGATGGACGGGTGGATAGGCGGACAGACAGACAAACAGACATGGATGGATGGACGGGCGGATAGGCGGACAGACAGACAGACATGGATGGATGGATGGATGGACAGACATGGATGGGCGGATAGGCGGACAGATAGACAGACAGACATGGATGGATGGACGGCTGGATAGGCGAACAGACAGACAGACATGGATGGATGGATGGGCGGATAGGCAGACATGGACGGGCGGATAGGCTGACAGACAGACAGACATGGATGGATGGGCGGATAGGCGGACAGACAGACGTGGATGGATGGATGGATGGACGGGCAGATAGGCGGACAGAGAGACATGGATGGACGGACGGGCGGACAGACAGACAGACATGGATGGATGGACGGATGGACGGGCGGATAGGCAGACATGGATGGATGGATGGGCGGATAGGCGGACAGACAGACAGACAGACATGGATGGATGGACGGGCGGATAGGCAGACATGGATGGATGGACAGGCGGATTGGCGGACAGACAGACAGACATGGATGGATGTGTGGATAGGCGGACAGACAGACGTGGATGGATGGACGGGCGGATAGGCGGACAGACAGACAGACATGGATGGATGGATGGACGGGCGGATAGGCAGACATGGATGGATGGACGGGCGGATAGGCGGACAGACAGACATGGATGGATGGGCAGATAGGCGGACAGACAGACAGACGTGGATGGATGGATGGATGGATGGATGGACGGGCGGATAGGTGGACAAACAGACATGGATGGATGGATGGATGGACGGGCAGATAGGCAGACAGACAGACATGGATGGATGATGGACGGGTGGATAGGCAGACAGAGAGACAGACATGGATGGATGGACGGGCGGATAGGCGGACAGACAGACAGACAGACATGGATGGACGGGCGGATAGGCGGACAGACAGACGTGGATGGATGAATGGATGGATGGACGGGCGGATAAACAGACATGGATGGATTGATGGATGGATGGATGGATGGGTGGATACGCAGACAGACAGACATGGATGGATGATGGACGGTTGGATAGGTGGACAGACAGACAGACAGATATGGATGGATGATGGATGGGCGGATAGGTGGACAGAGAGAATGACATGGACGGGTGGATGGGCGGATAGGTGGACAGAGAGAATGACATGGACGGGTGGATAGACGGAGAGACAGACATGGATGGATGGATGGATGGATGGGCGAACAGACAGACAGACATGGATGGATGGATGGGCGGATAGGTGGATGGATGGCGGACGGATGGATGGATGGACAGACGGATGGATGGACAGACAGATAGATAGATAGATAGATAGATAGATAGATAGATAGATAGATAGATAGATAGATAGATAGATAGATAGATAGATAGATAGATAGATAGATAGATAGATAGATAGATAGTAGGGATGCCACAATTCTTAATATAATATTGAACCGTTCGGTACGGCATTCACGGTTCAATACGCACTTGTGAATTGCAATTTTTCTTTTGACATCAGTCAAAGTTTTTTTCGGTTTTGCATTTAATTAATTATTTTTATTTCTCTCCGAATTGGCTCTGTTTGAGTGTGCCTGTGAGTCTACGCGCTGATATGAGCAAATATCCAACCACTATGCACTAAAGTTAGGGGTGTTTATCCACGCTTGCAATGCTGCTCACACTTTAACAGAGCGGTGAAGTGAGGAATCACAAAAGTTCCTTTTTGCATGCGTTTTAAAGCCTTGCCGGTTAAACATTTCATTTCATTTAACATGCGCTTTTCTGAGCGCGAGCACTAAAAGCCTGTCAAACCCGTGATTACAGGACTAAGTCGTCTTACTGTGCTAATACTGTCAAATACACACGAGGTTTACATAAACACAGTCGGTTATGTCTAAAGTGAAAGTAAAATTGGCGTGTGTCTGTAATATTAGATGCGTGCAGGTCTTAAATTCACTGCAGCCTAGGGAACACGCTGCCGCTAGTCCTTAAAGGGACAATTCACTCTAAAATGATGTCATTATTTACTCACTCTAATATTGTTCCAAACCTGTATTAATTTCTTCTGTTGAACACAGACAGTTGAATACCAGACAGCTGATGGTAGCGATTGACATCCATATTATTTGGGGACCAGCAACTGTTTGGTTTCCAACATTCTTCTAAATATATTTTCCAACAGAAGAAAGAACTTTATTCAGGTGTAAAACAACTTGAGCGTGGGTAATCGATGACAGAATATTGATTTTTGAGTGATCTATCCCTTTAATGTTAATAAAACAACAAAAGACAGAGAAAATCACATGCTCTTGACTGAAAAACTTTACAGTTTTTCTCAGTCGCTTTGGTACATTTCTTAGCCTGGCGTGGCCATACTCAATTCTAGTCAGAATTTGAGTCTGGTACCGCTCCATTGAGCTTTGATTATGGGGCGTGTTTCAACCGAGCCAGGAAAGACCTCAATTGGATAGACCCACAACCAATCAGAGCAACAGAGCGACGCGTAACGTTAGTTGTCAAATGTCAACAGAACTCAACTGCACTGTGTTGCCAAGTCCGTGTTTTTCTCCATGTCCGCGGGTTGAAGCGACCCCAATTATGTGATTATATAAACCCAGGAATGCGAATTTTAGCAGGCAACCTTGCCAAAATAACATATTTTGCCAACCAAACGCCATTTTTTTCCGGAGAACACCCCGGAAAGTTATTGTTTTGGGCTATAGTTTTGAGTAGCAATTGTGCGCGACATTGCAAAAACACTTGGAAACCCTGTCTGCACGCACGCTGGATTAAGTAACGTTACAAGAAAAAGATGAGTATAAACGATCTTTGCCAGTAATAAAATAATTTAAGGATACACAGAGTACTTACCAACACGATCATCGTTTCTGAGAGAAATAGTGAAGGTGAATGCATATACGAACAAGTTCTCCGTTTAGGATAAGAGCAAATTCAACCCAAGAGCCTTCGATGACGTGGATGATTACATTACTGTTTATCATCTGTCCATCATCGTCTAAAGCCCGCCCTGACAATTTCATTGGTCCGAACAGTTTCTGTTCGGGCATAATTACTCCTCTATGGAGCGAGTCCAGACCGAATTGCCCGAGCAAAAAAAATTGTGGGCAGGGCTAAATTCGGCTGGCATCCAGGCTATACATTTCTCAGATCAGAATTGAAATTCTCAAAGCTACCTGTTCAATCTTCACATCATTGTGTCACTTGTGCACATCAAAAAAGCAGTTTCTCATTTCTTTGAACAAGTTGCAAATGCTTGTGTACATCCATGCAAATGATTATGTACAATTCTCTGCTGTTTCCTACATTATCAGTTGCTTATGTCATGTTGATCAAAATGTATTATAATGGGTCTCTGTTGAATAGTCTTACCCCCCACAACATTTAGGCATTAGTTCATAGCATAAGTCTTTACATGCAAAATGGTTGAACAAATTGTCATAAAATGTCAAGCATATTTCTATACATTTCCGTTAGACGTTCACATTTCTACTTTTGTTTTTCTGGGGTTTTTCTCTTTGTGCTATGCAGTGCTGTCTTTTCCTTTCTGTATCGCAATGACATGGTCTGTCAACAAATTACAGTACAAACAGTAAAAGCATAAATGTGAATCTTGTCCAGTCTCTTGCATTCAAACTCCCACATACACTAAGGTGTAACGTACAATTTACAATAATTGTCATCAAAATTGTAGCCATATTTACATCAGAACATCCCTCCAGAGTACAGTTATATTGACAATATGACTAAGCAATTTGACTGTCTTATTCATACACAATGACACAAGGACTTGTCATTCTGATGGCACTGACATGTTCATTGACACAGATATTTACTTTTGAGAGATGAACTAAGGATTTTGAGGGAGAGACTGGCTTTTGCAGGTAATCCATGGTGTTTTGCTATTTGAACGAATTGTTTTAAGAAATGGACTTACTATTTTGCAAATGTCGAGGATGATTCGAGAAATGTACCAAAGCGACTGAGAAAAACGGTAATACATAGCTTTAATAAGAATCAATGTATATTTTATTGTGAAGTCTATGTAATGTTTTATTTTTACATACTTAAATACTGCTGTACAGCTCTGAGCTGCCAGTGTAAATCTTTATATATATTCATTTTATATTGTACAATACACTAGGAATGTGTACAAGGGTTTTTTAAGTAAAGTTTTAAGTATTTTAAGTTAAATAAAGAAAGAGTATTGCAATAACAAAAAAAAAGTATTTTTTCTCCTTAACCTCTTGCTGTTCCTGTCGGCTAAGAATAGCAAAAAACTGATGTGACAAGCCATCAGAACCGAACCAAACCGAAAACCGTGGTTAAAAAACTGATAGATAGATAGATAGATAGATAGATAGATTGATTGATTTTGAAGCCAGACAATCAACCTGGAACTCACGGTTATGGCCCTCACAAACTTTTTTCTTGTTTATATGCATCAGACAGTCCGTGGGTGTGCTGAGCTGATACCAGTAATCGGCCTCCAGATAAACTCTCAACAACTCTCCTTTCCAGCCGGCAATATATCCTTTCAGACTGACAGACATTTGTACAACACATCTCTCTTACCACTTTAGCTGCATTCATCAGTCTAGGGTCGTGTGTGAAGCCCCAAGGCTCAGGGGAATGCTAGAGGAGGCCGGCAGAACTGATGGTCTCCTCAGAGGCTTTCTAACCTTAAACATAACCCAGCCATCTCCCATTGGCACCAGGGGAAAGATTTCCTGTCAACCAGGTGAATGACTATTAGTTTACGGAGACCGCTGGAGTGGGGGGAAGTGGGGAAGAATCGAATGGCCCTCTGAGATGGGCTCTGACTATTTTCCCCTAGCCATATTATAGTCTCCCGCTCTCTTGGTGACTCTTGTCGTCCCCTTCTTTCTCTTCTCACCCTTTCTGAATGGCAGATGAGATATCATGGAAAAGAGAAAGGCTGTCTGTTGGATAATCAAAAGCTTGAAGTGGTTGTGAGAAAACAATAAACATAAGAGTAAGCAAAGAGGGAAGAAGGGATGTCTCAGTCACAAGCGGTGACAAAACAAAATCAATGAAGCAACTTCAAAGCATCAGAGATGCTCCTTTCAGACAAAAGGGCCCAAAGAGTCACATTAATATCATCAATACATATTCTCTCTCATCGATTCCTGAATGTTGTTGAGCCATGCCGAGGGGTTCTCTATGAACTGTGTCAGACTGAGAGAAGACTCTTCTGATACATAAACTCAACTCTGACCTATATGTGAGCTCAAACAATTACCTTCAATCTCTATCTAGATACTGGAATAGCATCCGTCCTAACTATTTCATTAAAGGATAACTCAACCCCTGATCAGAGCCTAACTCCACCCACTGGCAATATTTGAAAAATGCTGGAAAAGTGGGCAGAGCCCAGCAGAGACAGAAGGGATAAACCGAGGGCGGGCTAAGCGAGTGACGTGCACCTTAGACCCGCAGTGACGGATTGATTAGGACGTGGTGAGCTCGTGCCAGGGGCGTGGGTAGTGAGCCGTTGTAAGAGCCAACATACGTCACGATGGCAAACAACGTCCAATAGGAAAATTCAACTGCAGTTGCCACCGTTCAACCTTAAGAGGGCAGCACTCAGACGTTTTTACACCATATATTGTAGAATTAAAACACTTTATACTTACTTACTTACTTACTTAAACTTTATTTGTCCCTTTAAGGGAAAATTGTTTTGGGCAATACATACCCAAATGTATACTCAAAACATTTACTTGAATCAATGAACAGCACTAATAAAACCCCAGTCTTGCAGATCATTAACTAAAAAAAGTTGTTTTAGGGTTTAGTTTTCCTTTAAAGATTTTTACATGAATTTGCCATTTGACAGATGTGTGGGGGTTCCTTGGGAATCAGACCTATGACCAGGTATTAATAACAATTACTAACAAAATGTTAGTTAACGTTTAAAAAAATAATAATTATATAGTGATTAAAAAAAATAAATAAAATAAAATAAATAAATAAATAAATATATATATATATATATATATATATATATATATATATATATATATATATATATATATATATATATATATATATATATATATATATATATATATATAAAAATATAAGGAACAAAATGAATGCCAACATTTTTTTATAATTGTATATTATTATTATTATTATTTTTTTTAAGTAATTAATACTTTTATTCAGTAAGGATGCATTCAATTAATCAAAAATGGCAGTTAAGAATTTTACATTGTTATAAAAAAAATATATTTAAAATAAATGCTGTTCTTTTGAATGTTGTTAAAAAAAGAAACAGAAAGAAATAAAAAATATGTTTTCCTCACTGATATTAACAAGAAATGTTTCTTGCAGAAAATCAGCATATTAGAATGATTTCTGAAATTGCTAAATTACATGTTGAAATAATAATAATAAAAAACAGTTCTTTTCCATTTAGAACTAAATCAAAACTACTAAACATGTTTTGAGCAGCTTATGAAAACTTGCTAACCCAAACGCATCTTATACATAAGAAATAAATTAGGGATGCACCGAATCCAGCGAATATTGGTGTTTTCGACAGGGTTCCGCTGGTCGAACGTAATGACGCTGCCGTTGATTATGGGAAGGTGTTTACTAGGTGGACCGTTCTAATCCAATAGGCTGTGAGTAAGTGAAAATGGAACTTGTGCACAGAAAACGTGTTGATTGGCAGTACTTTGAGTCAAAAGAAGGCAATTCAAGTCGAGCTACATGTTCAATATGTAATGCCGATTTGTCGCATGGTGGCAAGGACCCTAAACAATAGCCGCTGTTAAAACATTTGCGTATGAAACATCCGAAAGAATACCAGTTGTGCATGAAGGACTCTACAGACAGCAGCCAAAATGCAGCAACTTCAGGTACAGCAAAGGAAGGACAGTCATCCTGGCATAATGTTGCCTATTCATATTTAAAATGAAATGAAATAAAAAATACACTGTTGTGATGCTCATATCGGTTAATTTTCCAAACGACAACCGCTACTCATTATCCGATTATTAACAGTTAACTGATAAGATTATAATATTGAATTGGCACTAAGTTACGTATCTTTGTCACGTTTCATTTTGCTTGCCAATTCAAATTTTCATCACTAAACTCATGTGCCAATTTTGTCTAAAATACTTTTTTGCTTCAAAACCCAATAACAATTACTGAAACCAAAGCTATGTAAAAAGGACACTAGTTCCTAGAGCAGCTGAGCTGAGCTAGATGTTCATGGAAGACAGTTGACTGTTGGAAGCTGCATTCGGAAGTAAGAAGACAGCTGATAGTTTGAGTGGCAGCACTCAGTTCCGCCCCGCAAATTGTCTTGCACTTGTCCATCACAAAGAGCCCTCTTGCTAGCAGAGCCATCAGGAATTGTATCTGATATTATGAGACCGATGTCAAATTTGAGTGTGAATGACTGCTGAAGAAAAGAAAATACAGCATGACAATTTTGTGAACGCATTAGAGATGCTCAATACAATGATTTCACTTAATAAGACTATTTAGAATTGCATTCATCTATGGAAATTGTGTAATTATCTGGAAATAGAAGAGAGAAAAGATCCATCTTACCAAAAATATTTGTACAACTGCATCTGTCTTGATCAGGGGTTTCCTGGAGATCCACCTTATCAAGTGCTCCTGAAGATCTTGGCTGTGTCCAAAATCACATTCTCTCTTGAATAGGAACTTATTTTGAAGTAATTACTTCATGACCGCTAAAAAAGTATGTTCTATATCAGTGTTATTCAAATGGCGGACAAGGGCCGAATCTGGACCACAGCTTGGTTCCATCCGGACCGTGGGACATAATTTTGCCATTTTACTGTTTCTACAGATTAAAGTGAGCAGCAAGCGCTCAGGGTTGTTTATAGTAATGATCTTTTGGAGCTACACTACATAGCCAACAGTTTTGGGACACCTGCCTTTACACGCACATGGACTTTAATGACATCCGATTCTTAATCTGTAGGGTTTAATATGGAGTTGGCCCACCATTTGCAGATATAACAGCTTCAACTATTCTGGGAAGGCTTTCCACAAGGTTTAGGATTCCATTCTTCTAGAAGCGCATTTGTGAGGTCAGGCACTGATGTTGGACGAAACGGCCTGGCTCGCAGTCTCTGCTCTAATTTATCCGAAAGGTGTTCTATCGGGTTGAGGTCAGGACTCTGTGGGCCAGTCAAGTTTCTCCACACCAAACTCACTCATGTCTTCATGGACCTTGCTTTGTGCACTGGTGCACAGTCATGTTGAAACAGGAAGGGGCCATCCCCAAACAGTTCCCACAAAGTTGGGAGCATGAAATTGTCCAAAATGTCTTGGTATGCTGAAGCATTAAGAGTTCCTTTCCCTGGAACTAAGGGGCCAAGCCAAAACCCTGAAAAACAACCCCCACACCATAATCCCCCCTCCACTAAACTTTACACTTGGCACAATGCAGTCAGGCAAGTGCAGTTCTCCTGGCAACTGTCAAACCCGTCCATCAGATTGCCAAACAGAGAAGCGTGATTTGTCTTGTTAGAGAACACATCTTCATTGCTTACTGTCCAGTGGTGGCGTGCTTTACACCACTGCATGCAACGCCTTGCATTGCACTTGGTGATGTAAGGCTTGGATGCAGCTGCTCGGTCATGGCAACCCATTCTATGAAGCTCTCTATGCTGTTCTTGAGCTAAGAACACCTTTGGCCATGGAAGTGATTGGAACACCTGAATTCAATGATTTGGAGGGGTGTCCTGTGTTTTTATATAGAGCCAAAAGTGCTTCTTTCTGCTCCATGCACGTTGCATCTCTCTCTCTCTCTCTCTCTCTCTCTCTCTCTCTCTCTCTCTCTCTCTCTCTCTCTCTCTCTCTCTCTCTCTCTCTCTCTCTCTCTCTCTCTCTCTCTCTCTCTCTCTCTCTCTCTCTAAAACCATAAATGCAATACTCCCATATGCAATACAATACTCCCAAATGCAATACTCCTGTTTAGTGCAATATCTTCTAAACTCAGGTGATACTTGTATTTATTCATACTATTCAAAATACTGTAAATATTTTCATAATCTGTAAATGTTTATTCTGACTAAACCTAATTGTGACCTTATACTTTTATACTATTTTCATATCTTTATTCTTGGAATTTTTATTACAATGTTTCTTGTTGTATTTCTATTTGTATATGTACACTGGAAGCCAAGAAAAATTCCAAGCACACTTGGCAATAAAGCTCTTTCTGATTCAAATTCTGAGCGCCTTTAGATGTTAGAGTGGCGCCTTTTTTTCATAAATTTAGCTTTATTAATCAGCATATAAAGAGCATTTCATAATAAACAATGTTAGAATTTGATATAGAATTATTTAGAGATGGCAAGGGAAGACAAAACACTTACTAGTTAACTTTGTTTTGTCCTTGTGATGAGAGTTTTGATTATTATATTATGTACATTGTTTGTTTTTAGTAGTTTATTGCTTTGAGCAAAATATAAAAATGGTCCATTCTTTTTTTAAGATGTAAACGCTGCACCCCCAGTATGTTTTCTCACTCCCAAGGCCTTCTATGTGCCATACACAAAGGTGTCTAAATGTAAAATAAAAAAATCTAATAAAATTAAAACATCTGATCTAACCTTTTTATATTCATATCCTGTTGGAAAAAATGTTAACTTTTTGTGGTCAAATTTGGTAACAAATTCTTAGACATCACTGTCTGTTTGGCTTTCTGGGCCCAAGATTCACATCTTTGATGACTATTTTGAGCGTTTAGGATTTTTTTTTCTTTTACAATGTACTATGGCTACCTCGATGGAAATGTTTAACTGTTCCAAAAAAGTACTGTGTGGACCTTTGCTGGGAAGGAAATATAGAGAACGGACCTCTTGGAACAATGAAGTATGAATGTAATCTACATTCATCATGTTGCCCTTATCACCTGCACCGCCTCTCCCGTGGCCTCATGGGATAGTAAAGTGTCCATCGTATGCACACTTCAGAATCTTGACGGAAGTAGGCCCTAGTAGGTCATCCGGGTACTTTTTTGCCAACTCTTTTATAGGGCTGTAAAAATGGCTGAAAAGCTAAATTCGAAATTCTTTCTTAAATATTAGCAAAAATTCAAATTATATTCGAATTCTAAAGGCAATGCTTAATGTTAGAGGGGAAAATTACTGTATTGTCTCCTATGCCCACAAGAGGGCGCAAGCGAGCGCAACAAGCAAATGTAAACCAAATCATAGCATCTTTTATTGAAATGACATTCACTTTTTAAAGTGCATTAACTTTTTTTAAACAATTGTTATTAAATCAAATATAATTTCATTATTAATGAGCATGTAAGGAAAATTAGGTTACAAAAGTGCATAAAACTGCAAGTGCATCAGTAACCTGAGAAAACACGCTTCAACAGACAACGTAATGTGAACACAAAATAACAAACTGACTTTCGGGAAACAATCCATTTCCACTCACTCAACATCTACATATTGTTCGTCAAAAACACCAAAAATACCCCTTTTCCACCAAAGCAGAGCTAGAGCTAGATCGGAGCCAGAGCCTAGTTTCAAATCGGTTCTTTGTGTTTCCACACCCAAAGCCCCTGCTCCGAGCCAGGAAAAGTGGTTCTTAAGTAGCACCAGAAGATTGCTGGGCTAGAACAGGGCTAGAAGTAAGAACTGATTACGTCAGGCGCTGGGCCAACACAAGGCCAACACAAACTTGAGATCCGCCATTGCTGAAATAGCAGCTAATGGAGCTAACAGCTGCTGCTCGTTTGTAATCTCCGTCTATACAAATTACGGCGACCTGCATGAATGCGTTGGATCCGCTGTGTTTTCGTTGTGTTTTGATGCCGATGTAGGATCGTAAAGCCATGTGAATCAATAGTAAAGCAACGTTTGCTTTGTTGATGGAAGGCTTGTTCGCAGCGCTGCTGTGTAGAGACCGTTTGCCGTTTGATAACGAGTCCAGCGAGAGCACACGACTTCTTATGCTTTTGATTCACTCATGCGTTTTTTTAATATATATATATCATACGTGGATCGGTCTGCGCAGCGCCGATGCGTCTCGAACAAGCCTGGTGTGTGTGTGTTTCCCGCAGCCCAGGGTTGCCAGGTTTTCACAACCAAACCCACCCAATTGCTACTCAAAACAAGCCCAATCGCGTTCCAGGGGGGGATTCCCCAGTAAAAATCACATTTGGGGGTAAAATATGTGTTTTTTTGGCATGGTTGCCTACTAAAATCCGCATTCCCGGGGCTAAATATCACATAATTGGGGTCGCTTCATCCCGCGGACATGAAAAAACAGCCCGCGGCAAAACCACAGACTTGGCAACATTGCCGCTGCCTCGCTAGCGTTGCTGAGATGAGACGTATACAGTGACGTAAGACATGGGTGTGTTGTGGCTCTCAGCATGTGGAAAAGCAAACCGGTTCTTATAAGGCTCCTCAGTCGAACCAACTATGAACTGGAACTAGCTCTGGCTCTGAATTAGCTCTAGCACTGCCTTGGTGGAAAAGGGGTAACAGTCAACTTGACCTGCAGCGAGTGCTGAGCGTTTTTTGCTGAGGTATGGTCAAGTATGTCTTTGCCTGATGTTTGCCACCAACTGAGAGGAATTTTGTCGGCTGGTAGCGTATCTTCTCTTTCATTTATAGCCCTGATTGCCTTCAGCATCATGTATCACGCGCCTCTACCAAAATTTTGAATGCACAGTATGTGCATTTTTTAGTAAATTCAACGAATATTTGAAATTCAAATTTTTATTTGACAGCCCTACTGTGAATGTGGACATAAGCCAGAAGGCAGCTCAAGAGGAGTCCGTAGGCCGCACTCCCTCTAACAGTCTCCCTGCCTCCGTCTAACGTACTTACAATTTCTGAACAGTTATACTGTTTTCAAGGTCTAGCCACGTCATTACTGCCATGTGGAATGATTCTGATTGGCAGAGAAAATGCACCGTCACTGTAAATTTCCACACAAGGATAGATAGCAGAGCATATCACTAAAATAGGTAGACTAGTTGTCGCCCCATGACTAGATTTTTAGATCACAATGACCCAGGAGGTCATAGAAAGACGTCTTCAGGTCTGGTGTCTTGTGCAGAAAACGTCCATCTTCAATATTGGGCCTGCACCGATCATGCAACGCACATACAAAAGCTCCAGAGAATAACAGTTCCCTCAAGGTTGAGAACATCTTAACTAACTATCAACAAGGCACTTCTCCAAAAGTAGCTGATACTACATCTAATACAGAAGTGAATTTATTCTATTTAATAAGAAAAGCATATAAAAGAGGTCCCCGAAAGTCACGTAGACCTGTATCCAAAATCACTCATTAAATATAAAGAGGTTATAGGTGAACTGATTTATTAAATGTAGAAAATGGTTATAACTTGATTATCATTGATTCTTATTCTAATATTGATCATGTGTATGAACGAAGAGGCACAGGTATCTGACCTGCCCCTTCAGTATATACTTATGTCATATACTTAGTATGTCATCGAGACTGAGAGGACGCTAATATTAGCAATACCTCAAGCAGTTAAAACAATGTAAACAAAGCAAACTGTATTGTCATGCAGCCGACAGAAATATAAACAAATCAGAAACGCATTCGATTTCAAGACATATTTTGTTATTTTGTTTAGATAATCGTCAAGTGTTCTAAAAATGCAGACTGTTTGGATTTATATGTAATGATAACACTTTACAATAATATTCCATTTGTAACATCAAGGTTAATAAATGCTATATAGGTAATATCCATTGTTAGTTTGATCTTTTAACCTTAGTTAATGCACAATGAACTAACAGGAATGATCAAGGTACAATTGTATTGCTCATATTAATACATGCTGTAAAATGTATATTGCAGAATGCATTTAGTTCATGTAAGCTAGCTAAATAAGCTAATACATACTTGTTAACAAATGTTACCTATGACATTTACACATGTTTCTAGGTTATAGCTAAAGAAACGTCTCTGGTTACGTATGTACCTATGTTCCCTGAGAACAGGGAACGAGACGCAGCGCGAGTTCCCTTTCGAAAGGGAACATTTATTTATAATATTATTTTACTGTTTTTTTTTCTGTTAGAACGTCTCATTTTAATATATTAATATTTACATATGCAATTTAGCACATTTTCATGGTTCAGTACTGTTTTTTTTATTTATTGTAATAAAGTTCAGCGCTGTTTTACTTAGAGTGTTATGATTTTTTGTATTTGTTTTGTTTTTATCCAGTATACATTTTAAAAATAATCGGTCGATTAATTGGTTATCGGCAAGTGCGGTCCAACCTTGTTATCGGTATCGGTAAAATCCACTATCGGTCGACCTCTACTAGGGAAGTATGCGATTTCGGACGCAGCTCCTAATTGGCTGGTTCAGTCGTGTTTGATCAGGGTTGTCTCACATGATTGGGCACCCCTGGTCTAGATTACTAATACTGACCACATTATTCAAACAGATAAGGCTATAACAGCTATTGAACTAGGCCTAAGTGAAACCGTTGACTCATTCTAAGCACAGGTTGTCAGTACGAATAAGTATTACTTTCTAATCGTGCTTTTCACCAGAGCCCTTTCATACCTCCTTTAAATTAATATTTTATCCATTGCTGAGTGTCACAGAAAATTTGAGGTTATATCCATGCATGCCAAATCCTATCTTCATTTCATTAGGAGGAAAAAGCATTTCCCCCGATTAAGTCATTTCCCAGTCCAGTGGGTCAGGAATTTCAATGAAAATGAAGTATATGATGTGTATACTGTACATGTTTTAGAAGGTAATGTAAGTTCCTTACGTATATGATATTATAAATATAACATTTACGCTAGTGTTGTTTTTGGCTGCCTGTTTTAATTTTTGTTTTAGTCTAGTCTTTGTGTCAAGCTGTCATTTTAGTTTTTATTAGTTTTAGTCATAGTCATACTCTTTTTAGTCTAGTCAAGTTTTAGTCGACTAAAAGTCTGAGCATTTTAGTCTTATTTTAGTCAGAATTATCTATGACTATTTTCGTCTAGTTTTAGTCGACGAAAACTGATGACATTTTAGTCAAGTTTTAGTCAATGAAAATTGTCTCTTTTTAGTAATGCAATTCTATTTAACCCAGTCAATATAGTATAAGTACGTATTATAGACAAAACAAAAATCTTCTTTTAGCCAAACCCATTTCAAACAAGGTTATCTTATTATATTACTGTTACCTTATAGACTCAAGAATACATCCATTCCAGACACGGAAGACGCACTGATTTGAAGTTACAACATATTTATTTTACCAACTAAACATGTTAGAAGTACACACACATACATTTAAATAAAATAAATAAAAACATTGAGATGTCTCTTAAGGTTTGTGGTGTTTTTTCCTGTGATATTTGTGGCCACAATTCTCCCCATCTATTTCCACAACACCCATTTTATTTTCCACTTCAATGTAATAAAAGTTTTTCCAAATGTCTTAATAAGAATAAATGCATAATTAATTTAATAATAGGAAAATAATATCCAAATTATTATTTAATTATTTAAATATGTTTAAAATTAGACCCACATTATAGTTAAAATGTTTTTTCTGTCTTGTATTTTATCTCAAAATAAAGGATGTAATTTTATTCCACATGGAAATAAGTGGATATAGCCTCTTATTCGCTTATGAGGTAATCATAATGCTGTGGTTATTTTAACATATATAATTGCTGCCGTTATAACGGCACATTTCAAATGTTTACGTGCTTTTCTTTCTTTTTTTGAGCGGTGATGAAATATCTTGCTCTTGTAAATACTTGTCAATATTTCAGTATCTTTCAGATCTTTTCAGATCTTTAAAATGCATCCAAATAACAGCGAAGCACAACCGCACGGTGCTCTGCAGTGGCCAAAAAGGATATAAACAGTGAATTCTGAAGTGATTGAAAACTCAGAGATGTGGATTCAGACG